>NC_056603.1:24164663-24357163 GCF_018340385.1 Cyprinus carpio | reverse complement strand
TCAAGTCTGGTGATGAAGCCCCAGATCAGATGTCATTCATCACAGGACCTAATATAATGTAGGTAATACTAATACATATAATTCTACTTGTTGGCAAATGATCCTTAATTCAACAATTTTCAAATAAACATTCTAAAAACAAATTATGAACATAATTCAGTACACCACACGTTCATTTCAGGTGAATAATACTATACAAAGACAATAACTATACCAAAATAAGTTGTGCTTGATAATATATGTATAGTGAATATATAGTGTTCATTTCATTAAACGGAAGTGTCTTACCAAAGTTTTTAAACCATATGCTTATCTCTTTCATTTGCAACATTTTTCTTATCAGGAACATGCACATTTTGTCATTATTGCAAATGCATATGACTTTATATGAAGGTTCAGTATAAATATTGCTGTGTAACTTCCTCCTCACTCTCAGTAGAAGCAGATAGCTCTAGTGTTTAGGCTCTAGTTATCCTGGTGCAATGAAGCAAAAATCAACCCTACATTTGACTGAAATTTTACTTCTTTTCATCTTTATACAAGGAGTCTTGACATATGAGGTCAAACGCGCAAAGGTGAGATGATAACTTTTCTTGCAATATTAATATTGCCATATTAGTAATATGGTAAAATAGCAATATTACATTTTATATATATATATTTTTTTTTTTTTTTTTTTTGCTGAGAGTCAAACAAAACATGACAAACGTTTATGAAAATTAACTTAGTAGTAATGCTGCTTATTATACATGTTTATGTTTAAGATATGTTTTTTCTTGCTCTTTTTTCTCTCTCAGCGTTCTGGAGGTTGGGTATATCATGATGGGAAATGGAAGTATGAGGTGATGTACCCTATACTGTGTCCAGCCATGTCAGATAACGGCATAACCTTTAGATAATTTATTTCATTTAGGTTTTTTGAGTAAATGTTTGATCTAGGCTACTGTGTTCTGAGATTCAAAGCAGAACACAGCATTTGATTTCTCTGCTTTAATTATTAGTCACGGGTGGAAAAGGATCTGTCAGGATCTGGATTTGGATCCGGTGATGGCACAGAGAATCCTTTCAACTCAAGAGATGAAATACTGAAGCAGGCAAGTCTCAGTTTTCGTTTCTCTCTCTCCACTCATAATCATCTAAACAAATACATTTGAGGTAAAATAATTATTGTGTATTATTTTTTCACAAGAATGAGCCAAGACGACTCGTGGAATAGCCAGGATGACTAGAAGAACTTGTGGACCAATTTTCTCACTTCCTGGCTCTATTAAACATTTTTGTTTTTATCTTGGAATCATTGTTGGCCGTACTATTAAATTTCACAGCATTAAGAAATGATTTCAAATGTTAGATGCAAACAAAAAAACTATCCAATAAAAAAAAAAAATCAAATGATATTCATTGTTTCATTTCTCTTGTCTTCAAATTCAGAGAATAAAATGAAATTTAAAAACAATGTCATTTTTCTGAAGGCTATTTGAATAATTATACAGGAAATATTAAGCATACACATGCATCTGAGATTATTAGCAGAAACAGATTTGAATACAATGCACAATAAATATAACTATACCTTTATACATTAAGATCACAGTCGTACATGTTTATCATGTATTATCTTGCTCGGGTGACAGTGTATGCGTGGAAATAATAGACTTTCACTACCTTTAGTCCATTCACTCCAAACTTTCTCCCATCTTTTCATGGACCAACATCTACTGTAGACTATTGGAGAATTTGAGTGTTTACAAGAGTATAATAAGGGCTGCAGGCTGGTCAGTGCAAATTCTCTGGCTTTTTACTATATGTCAGTTAGCATAGTTTTAATTTAATGTTTGTTTAACCAACATTTAAGTCATTATCTTAACTGTCTCAGAATACATGCTCTCAAGCAATCAGATGTTTTATACTGAAACCCACTCTGTACTGTACCTCTACTGTAAAACCAACTCCTACTGAGTACTGTCTTTAACCATCCCTATAAATAATTGTTATATCAGCAGTCTTATTACTATAAGTTTAATCTTATAAATAATATCAAGTCTTCACCTTTATCAAATTCTTTATCATACACTTTCATTCTTGATCATATACTGCCCCTTTTTGGCTCAGAATGTAAATTATGTCCCTCTGGTGATAGACAGACAGATTGATAGAGTTTCTACCAATTCAGTTAACAATAATAATAATAAATACAAAACCAAATCCATAGATAGGGCTAAGTATAGTTATTTTTTGCTCTGAAGTGTAGAGTGAGGAAGGGTTATTTTCTGCACTGTAGGGGTTACCAAACCTGATCCCGGAGGAGCTCCAACTTGCCTCAACACAAAGCCTGCATCCCAATGTGCATACTATCCATCCTAAATTCTATGTGATATTAGTAATTTTCAATACTATTTAGTGCAGATAGGGTGGATAGTATGCACATTGGCATGCAGGGACAGTTTCAAGTATACCTAGTAAGACACTGATTAGCTGCTTCAGGTTTGTTTAATTAGGGTTGGAGCTAAACTCTGCAGGACACTGGCCCTCCAGAACCGAGTCTGGTGACCCATGGAATATAAAGTTAGGTTGAGTTATTATTTTTTTCACTGTACATATTACAGTTCTAGGTGGGATTAGATTTGTACTGATAGTATAGGGTTAAGTAAGCTTTTTTCACTGTTGATAGTACAGGGTTCTGTAGGGTTATTTTTGCACTAATAGTATGTGGTTAAAGTAGGAATTTTTTTGCACTATAGACACTATAAGGTTAAAAAGGGTTTTTTATGCACTGTAGATAGTAGAGTTAAAGTACAGGGTTTAGAGTCTTCCAGCATTAACAGTACTATCTTGACAAGACTTCCCTAAATCTTAGAATGGAGAAAGCAAGGCTGTCAATGTCACTTGCTAGTTATGTGTTGGGCCCAAATGATTTACGCTGGTTTGCCCAAGAGCTTCAAAACAATTCTGCACCGTGTACAGATGCAGCATGGCGGGAACAGAATCTGATGGCGAGCAAACAGCGTCATCAAGCGGTTACATGAGTTATTGTTCTTCCAGAGTGACGTGCGGTTCAAGCAGGAAGTGAGCGCGTTCACGTGTGATCGTGTTGTTCTGTTTTGCCGCCTTGACGCAAACTCACTTGCCTTACATAAGCTCTTAGTCAACTTTTATTCGTCTCGGATGTAAGCAACAGAGACAAATGATGTCTTCTGATACTTCCACTGTGGGAGGGATCCAGGGTTATCTCCTAAAGCTTCATTCGTTCCTTGGAGACACAGAGAGCAGGAACGCTGCTATAGTCTGCCATGACATTATTGGAGACTTGGGGCAGGAATGCATGATAACTAAGAATGAGAATGAACTGGGTAAGAACTTCATGCAAAAAGCATTGCGTTGTGTTTATGCAAAATATAAAATATAATTATTCATTACTTTTATGGATAGTTAAGCAAAATAAGATTAATGGGGCGCATGCAGCAGCAGATCGACAGAGATTTGAAAACTAATGTTATCTCGGTTCATGTATATTATCTAGGATTGGCAGCTGCATGCTCATAAACTCGTATAAAGATGTAACCTAAAGTAAAAATCACCTTTTGGCTGAAAATAACAGCGTTGTCCTTCACAACAAAAAAAAGTGTGCATATAAAATCATCATTGATGTATATAGGTATATGCATACAGTAATCAGTAAAGTTGATCTTGAAATATCAATATGAATATATTTTCAGTTTTACAGACGTCTTTGCTTTTTGCAAAGGAAGAGGGATTGCTTATGTTTCTCCGAAAGTCTCTCTCTAATGAAATGGTAAGAGGTGTTTACAGGCAAATTCAAGTAATGATGTATGTTAAATCCTCCTGACATCATACACATTTATTATAAAGTTATTAAAAAAAAACTTTCTCCACAGCTGCGGGATACAAGAGTGGACATTCTGAATTTTTTAGGGACATTTCTGGAGAGAATCTCAGTCATTGTCCGAGGATGGGAGAAGAACTATGCAGTCGAACTTAAGGTACAGTACATTAAAACAGTAGTTGGCAGATTTCTTTCTGGGTTGGTGTCATGTTTTAATGTGCCTTTTAAAGGTTGACTGAATTTACATCTTACATTTGTAACACTAGCTTATTTTCTCTGCATGGATAGGACATTTGTATTGTTGTCTACACAAAGGACAAAGCTGCAAAGTGCCGAAACCCTGCTTTAGATCTTCTAATCAAAGTAAGTTCTGTTGATCTACCGTGTGCTGTAACATGCACTCGAGATTTAACTTAGACTTGTAGCCAATTGACTTAAGGTCTGCAAGGAGAAAGATTTGATTTTCTCATCATTAAATATCATTATACCTCAGACTTGGAGATAGAGGACCTGTGCTAATGAGATATTTTGATATTTACAGACAAATAGTCTTAACACATCCCAAAAATCTCTCTAGATACTGTATCTCACAAAAGACTCCAGCATCACCCAGGATCTCAGAGTTGGTGATATGTTCAACAAATTTTATGGAGAGTTATCTCAGAAGAGTAAGATACCTGATACAGGCAAGTTGAGGCTAATTATTGTCTTATTTAATTTTCTGTTATAGCAAAAATATGTTGCCGTTGTCATTATTCATTTTAATATGATGTATTTTTAGTTGCATGTCAGAATACAAACAAAACCGTTAGCACATACTGTATGCGTTATTGAAATACAAAATTCCCTACCAACAGTACTGGGTTGCATTTATGAACTTCTCGGAGTACTTGGTGAAGTGCACCCCAGTGAGATGGTCAACAACTCTGACAAACTCTACAAGGCATACCTGGGTGAACTGAAAGGACAGGTAAAGATGTCCTATCAGCATATGGAAAAGTGATCTTATATGTATGTATAGAAGTGCTAAAATCAATGGTTTTCAGATGACATCGACTACAAAGGAACCAAAGCTTCCTGTTGTTGCTGGATGCCTGAAAGGAATCACAGCTCTGATGGTGAACTTCACCAAATCAATGGAAGAAGGTGGGAATGTGTAGATTTACTGTCCTGAACTGGTCTCATCCTACTGTTACTGAATGAATATCCTCACTGCTTTTCTTTAAACAGACCCAGTTACGTCAAAAGAAATATTTGATTATGCACTGAAGGCAATCTGTCCACAGGTAGGATTAATAAATGTTGTTAGATTAGCCTTTTTGTGTAGTACATGTCACATTTTCTGTTCAGGGCTCCCAAATACATACATTTCTTCCTTCTTTGCATCTCTAGACTGATATGAAACGATATGCAGTCATCTTTGGTGAGTGGAATTTGATATCGTCATGTCATTTTATGCAGTGCATCCCATGTTTAGCTTATTCATTGTTTTTTTTACTCTTTGACAGCCGGTCTCAAACTGTTTGCTAAGCATTCCAGCCAGTTCGGCAGTTGTCTCATGGATCATTATATGTCTATCTTTGATGTTATGTCCAAACATTGTGTACATATAAATGCAGAGCTGAAAAAGAGTAGTTACACAGCACTAGAGTCTTTCCTAAAACAGGTATTTTCTGTTTATTGATTATTCAATGTATAAATGTTTTCTTTTCTCTTTTTTTTATTTTTTTTTTATTTTTTTGCGGGATGTTTAACTTGGTTATGATGACATCTTATCAAACCTTTCCTCTCACTGTCGTAAAGGTAGCCACTCTTGTGGCAGAGAACATCGAGTTGCACAAGAGCAAGCTGAAGTACTTCATGCAGAAGTTCTGTGCTATCATCAGGACCATGGAATCCACTAATAAAGAACTGTCCATTGCTATCAGAGGATATGGCCTGTTTGCTGCAGTTTGTACATTTTAACAGAATACTAACAATAGTCTATAATCAATGTCTCTCAGGAAGTCAAATTATATTACACTATTCTAGTTTTCTCTATTTTATGTTTCTAGTTTTAACTGTATTCTGTGTTTGTTTGCCTTTAGCCGTGTAAGGTGGTGTGCCCTCAGGATGTAGATCTGATGTATACAGAGCTGATTCAGCGGTGCAAGCAGATGTATCTGACTGAGACTGACCGGGATGATGACAATGTCTACCAGCTGCCAAGCTTCCTCGACTCCATAGCTAGTGTTCTGGTACACCTTGACCGGGTATGATACATCTCCTTTACTGTGAGCTGTGCAATGCTCGATCTAATCCATTAAAAATGTTGATAAATTAGCATTTTAAATAAACATTTAGCATGTAAGTCAGTTTTTAGTCCTCTGTTCTATGCTACTGCACCTTATAGGTCTGGTCATCATTTTAATACCCCAGAAATTTAGTTTCAAGCGTCTCATGTCATAGAGTCAAGTGAATATAGGCAGTTTTTAAATATTTGTTGCTGTTGCCTTTCTTCACTCTGTAGTTCACCTGTTTTCACCTAACAGATTCTAATGTAATTTCTGTGACTGGATGCAGATCCCTGAAGTGTACACTCCTGTGCTAGAGCGCCTCCTTGTGGTTCAGATGGACAGCTTCCCTCAGTACAGCCCGAGAATGCAGTATGCCACCTGCCGCTCCATCATCAAGGTGTTTGTTGCCATGGCAGTTCGAGGTCCAGTCCTCTGGAGTTTCACTAGCTCTGTGGGTAAGGATGAAATGGAGGTTAGCTTTGGCTGGTCTGATTCATAGTTAGATTTACTAGTGTTCATGGTGTTCACGCTCTTCATTTCTTCAACAACAGTTCACCAAGGCCTGATCAGAGTGTGCTCTAAGCCAGTTCCTCAGTCAGACGTAAGTGTTGGTCTTTTGCTTTTCTGTTCATATTGTGATTATCATGATATCATAATATTCATCTGCCCATTAGGAGCACAACATTCCTTCAGGTGCTTCTCAAACTGAGGAGGACTCCACCCTGGTGCGCTCTGGGAAATGGAAAGTTCCTTCCTCTAAGGACTACTTGGACCTCTTTAAGGGGCTTCTGGACTGTGAAAACCTTAAAGTAAGAACTTATTTTTGGGTCATTCCATGTCAAATCAACCAAATTTCAGCAACTTCACCAGCTCAAATTTTTGATTTTGCTAATATTTTTTCTAAAGAAAGATAAACATGTATAGTGATGAAATCCAAAATATTTACTCTTTATACTATTTTGTAGAGGGGGGTCAAAATGGCATCTGAGATTTAGAGCCAAATTACAGGGGGCTAAAAATGACTTCAGAAAGATGGCAGCATCATAATGTTACTTTTACACAGAGATTGGTAGGTCTATTTGTAAAATCTGTTGACTTTGGTGATCTTTGTTGCATTATGTGTCAGTGGTGACCGTTCAAAAATGGGAAAAGAGCACTTTTTTTCTCCAAAGTTTGCAGGCTTGTAACTCAAGTATTAAAGATATCTTCATGTTCTTTTAGATTTTGGCTCTTAACAAACTTTTCTTTTGCCATCTTAATGGGTTGGTTCCAGAGATATTGGGATCTCAATATGGCTCCTGGGATAAATCGTTAAATTGACCATATGCACGATTACTTCCTGGTTTTAGATGAGCCAGCTCAGTCATTTCCGGTCAACTGTACTGTGCAGTAAGGGGAGCGCCCTTTGCTCGGTTTCACTACATAACGAAATGTTAATGTTAAATTTACACGAGTGAACCTGTTAAATCATGCCACGAGTCATTGCTATGATTGACAGTGGCAATGGAATGAATCCTCTGACGAGCCGATGTCAAAATAGAGCTGTGCATTAAATTATTCAGATTAAATTCAGACTAACAAAACTAAGTTTTTGTTGGATAAAACTTAAACGATGTATTTATTAAATTAAATCTAAACATTTCAAAATATTGAATGCATTATTTAATTGTTGTATCAACTTATTTTACTTGTATTTGACTATATAGGAATTTAAATAATTCAGCATTATAGGCTGTTGTCTGGGCTTATTTATTTATTTATGGATAAGGATTGGGGGGGATACTCCACCCCAAAATGAAAATTTTGTCATTAATCACTTACCCACATGTCGTTCCAAACCTGTAAAAGCTTGTCTTCAGAACACAATTTAAGATATTTTGGATGAAAACCGGGAGGCCTGTGACTGTCCCATAGACTGCCAAGTAAATAACAGTGTCAAGGTCCATAAAAGGTATGAAAGTCATCAGAATACTCCATCTGCCATCAGACGTGCAATCTGGGTTATATGAAGTGACGGAAACACTTTTTGTAAGCGAAGAAAACAAAAATAATGACTTTATTCAACAATTCCTTTGTCAACGGTCTCCTCTGTGTCTCATTATATCACCGTATATCACCGTGCATCATATCAACATCTGCTTTGCACTACCAGGACAAGATATAAACATAGAGGTGATAGAGCTTTTTCTCGAGCAGGCCCTAAATTGTGGAATGACCTCCCTCTCATCTTGATCTGATGGCAGTGCAACCAACACAATAGGAGTGTTCATAAAATGTGGAGACAAGATCTTGGGTAAAAATGCCAGATTAGGCCACAATGAGACACTACTAAAGTCAGCACTCCTGCGCAAACAGGGTGCACTCACAGACAATGCATGGAGTTCACTCACACGCTTTGCTGTTGTAATTGCCAAGAGAAATGCAGTCTTGAATGACAGCCACTTAATGTCTGACTCCAAAATTGTCTCGAATGGGGGCTGATATTTAAATCCCATGTCGGACTCCGGACCGCCCGTGAAGGACAAAGACGATTAGCTCCTTTCAAGAAAGCAAAAATCAGCTGGTCAGACTCAAGTGAAGAAGCACCAAACTCGGACCGGTGAGCTGACAAAGCCTCATTGATAACATACACCATAAGTGTAGATGCAGAACGTCCAAGCTCCAAAAGATGTTGCAAGAAATCTAAAATGCATCCCACTAAACACTGTATTGGTTCAATATCACAGCTAGAACACCAATCACAGAATACCTTTCATATACATGAATACAACTTGCGTGTAGACACAGCACGCGCATTCAAAACAGTGTCCCTGGCCCTCTGTGTACACTTCAAGAGAGGCCCAGTGGGCCCAGAGGCCACACCCACAGTTTCACCCGGTCTGTATGTGGGTGCCAGACTCTCCCATCTAACTGACTCAATAGGTCTAGTCTGTTCGGCAGATCCAGAGATCCTGGTTCGTCCATCAGGGAAAACCAACAAGGACAGTGAGACGTGTGACTGTCTGCAAACACATCCACCGCAGCAGTCCCGTTTGTTCTCCATATCATCTGCACGACGTCTGAATGTAGACTCCAATCTCCCTGTGACACCCTGCCACGAGAGAGAGCATCTGCAGCATGAGTCATCCTAAACCTACCAATCTCTGCGAAAAATTGCTATTTTGACCCTCATCTACAAAAAAAAGTGGATTACTCAGTAAATATTCATTCATGACATTTAATATTTTGGCTTTCATCACTAAACAGGTTTATCTTTCTTCAGAAAAAATATTAGCAAAATCAAAAATTTGTGCCGGGGAGCTCTGGTTGAGTTGACACAAATTGACCCTATTATTATTATTATTATTATTAATATTTTTTATGTAGTGGTGTTAGTAAAGGTAATAGTTTATGTTACTACTTTACAAATATGTTATTTGGTTAGAATGTGACCCTTTAATCATAAAAATTGTTTTATGCGTACTCTGGTAATTTTGTTTTGAAAGTTTAATCTAATGTCTTTGCTAATTTAATTTGCTGTGTTTTTAGGACACAGGATTCATGGATGGAGCTCCAGCTGCCAAGAACTACAACCTAAGAGACACAAACCGACATTTATATGATGCACTGGTGCAGTCAGTCATGAAGATTTTGGAGAAACTTGATCTTTCAGTACAGAAAGTCAATGCAGCTGAGGAGGTACCGCTGCAGTGCTGCACCTTGAAGGAATAGTAAAAATGTGGATGGTTAAAGAAACCGAGCATTAGTTGAAATTTGAGAATGAGTAATTTGCCCAGTTGAGTGAAATATTTCTACTTTTTCTTTGGCACAGAGTGATGCAAGTTCTGAATTTATGCCCTCATCTGACCCCACAGCAAACCTTATGCCCAACAAACCCAAAGACTTCATTGCCTTTATCAACTTGGTTGACTTTTGCAGGTGTCAAAACTCTCTTTTTCACTGGAAAAGTCAGAAATCAAACAAAACCACACTCTTATTTGCGCTATTTTTGCATGAAATTGCATACATAAGATTTTTGTTTTCTTTTTATAGTGAATTATTGCCTTCAAGGAATCCTGAGTATTTTGCCCAGTGGATGTACCCCCTGTGTCACGAGCTTATTCTGCAATCGATACGTTTCCCTCTGGTCAGCGGCTTTTATAAGCTCCTCTCCCTTTCTATGGGAATTGCCAAGAAAATCCACTATTTTCAGGTATACACTTTCTAACATGTTAATGTCTCAATTTAATGTCAAAACCAGTCATAAACCATCTCTAATTTATAGGACCTAAAACAAGAGTCGAAAAGTGTTGGCGGTGGCTCAACCATGGAGAATGCCTGTTTTTCGCTGCTTGCAAAGTTTGGAAAGGAGGTGCATTTTTAACTCTTTTTGCCACTTTATTTCTGTGTTGGATGCTTGAACATTGCAGTGAGTTTTGTTTCATTCTTAAAGGATTTTTTTTTTTTTTCTAAAAGTTTTGTTCATATGGTTGTATGTGATGATGAAAAGTTTTTGTCATTTCCTCAGGTTTGTGTGCGTATGAAACAATATAAAGATGAGCTCCTGGCTGCCTGTCTGATGTTCATCCTCTCTCTTCATCCTGACATGGTGGCTCTGGATATCAAGGCATATATCCCCGCTCTGCAGGTTAGAAAATGAAAGCCAATTCTGTGATACTTTTTTAATTAACGGCAGCTAGGTATCACATTCTGAAGTCATTCAGAAACCAACTGAAACATGATGTTATTATGGAATGGAATATCATCATCTGTTTTCATTGTTTTGGTTGCAGGCTGCTCTGCGGCTAGGTTTGAGTCATGCTCCTTTAGCTACAGCCGCGCTGGATGCTCTGGAGTCCTGGTCTTCTCTTATTCCTGCTGCCATCATGCAGCCACACTACGCAGACATACTGCCACATTTAGATGGCTACCTCAAAACAACCACTAACTCTGGTCAGTTATTCATAATCTCATCATGTATTTCCTAAATACTGTACTGTCAAAGAAATGTTCACTGTTTACTATTATAAACTTGCTTTTGAATATATCTAAGGGTCATTGATTATTATGGAATTCAGAAGTCATTTTTGAATTTTTATTTCTTTTTAATCATCCCATTAGAAAAAGATGATGACAATATGCAAGTGACATTTGTGTCCACGGGAAGTTCAAAAAGTTATGGAAAAGTCATGATGAGGCTTCTGAAGAAATCAAAACACTTTTCTGTGGTAATAAGATTGATTTGTTTGCCATGTTTAGAATTCTGTCTGTTTTGTTAATTGAATTGTTTCAGAGATGAAATAACATAACTGCATGCATGCAATAGCTTGTCTATAGCGATGGTTAATTGAGCACATTGAGAGCAGTTTCCTGATGTTCCTGTGGTCTTCGTTAGGGAGATGAGTCTCCGATTGCTGCTGTGAGACGCAGGGTGGTCCGTCTGCTTGGACACTTGGGAGGACAGCTCAATAGGAGCCTTGTGACAGGTTGTTTTGTTTCTGCTCCTTTTAAATAAAGTAATCATTGGCTTTCTTAATCAGCCACTACCCGTTAACTTAGTTTGCTTGTTTTTGCTTTATCTTGCTCAAAAATTAGCTCTTTTTAAAGTTTTCTCTTATCCAACCCAGCTGTTTCTGCGGAGGACATGATGAAGCGTTTTGTAGCATGGGACTGTGAGAAGAGGCTGAGATTTCCCGTGCCTTTTAAAGACATGAAGCCTGTGATCTACCTGGACTCCTTCCTGCCACGGGTCACAGAGCTTGCACTGTCCTCCAGTGACAGACAGACTAAAGTAATCATAGTCCTCAGTCATCTTATCTAGTTTTCTTGTCATTGTTGATTAGGTTCATTAACATTTTATTTATTAACCCAATAAATTTAGGCTAAAACGGATCACTCTGTTTGGTGTGTAGGTGGCAGCGTGTGAGCTTCTGCATAGTCTGGTCATATACATTGTGGGTAAAGGAGCCCAGATGACAGAAGACGACAAGTCTGCTCCTCCCATGTACAATCTTCACAGAAAAGTCTTTCCTGTTCTTCTACGCTTGGCCTGTGACGTTGACCAGGTCTTTTACCTTATATGTGCTCTTTAAATGTGATGAACAGTTTTTGTCCTACATCAGACACTGTAAACCAGTGGTTCTCAACCCTTTTGCATCCAAGGTTGCCCATGTAGGCCAAGATATTTCCTCTGTTTTTCTCCTGTAATGATGACTTATTTTCAAACTTTTTAATTCACTGTATCTAGGATGTTTCAATAATGAATGAATGAATTTCTGTTTACGCATAATGTGCACTTTTAATTTTTACATTTTTAAGTTATTTACATTGTTGTTTAATTGTTAAAAAAAACTTTAAAAAAATGAATGAATGAATTAGTGATTTACTTTAAGTAACTTCAAGTAATTTTGAGGTTTGCTGAGGTCCCTGGGTTAAAAACCACTTCAAGTTCATGGTTTAATATGTACATTTTGTCCTCTTTCATCAGTCTCTGTTACAGTCATGTGTAAGTTTGCCAAACATTGAAACTTTAGTACTTCTTCAGGTGACAAGGCAGCTCTTTGAACCTCTGGTAATGCAGCTTATCCACTGGTTCACCAACAACAGAAAGTTTGAGAGCCAAGACACAGTGGCAGTGCTGGAGGCCATTTTCGTGAGTAAACCCCCTAGTAGAAAAACATTATTTTATTTTAAATTGAGCCAGATGTCTGTAATTACACCTCTAAATTTGTGTTTAAACCTTTACTTTAAACACAAATACTTGTATTATTGTGACGCACAGGATGGCATTGTGGATCCGTTAGACAGCACCCTCAGAGACTTCAGTGGCACTTGTATCCAGGAATTTGTCAAATGGTCCATTAAACAGACAACCCCCAAACAGCAGGAAAAGAGCCCAGCCAACATAAAATCTCTCTTCAAACGTATCTACAGCCTGGCCTTACACCCCAATGTCTTCAAGAGGCTTGGAGCTGCGCTTGCCTTTAACAGCATGTACAGGCAATTCAGGTCAGTGGTCTCATTAGATGGGCTAAATATACTGTAACATTTCAGCAATATGGTCTATGCCATCTTGAGTAAATGTAAGAAATCTGTCTGTAGTGAATGCAAATTTTATGCAGTGTTGATCCAAATATTGTTTTGTTTCTCAGAGAAGAGAGCTCTTTGGTGGAGCAGTTTGTCTTTGAGGTGCTGGTGGTGTTTGTTGAGAGTCTAGCTCTGGCCCACTTTGATGAAAAATCCCTGGGTAAGAAACTAAACTACTGTTTTCATTATCAAGACATCTTGTTTGATGGTCATGACTTTTATCTTGGCTTTCATATTGTTATTGTCTATGCAGGAACTGTCCAGCAGTGTTGTAGCTCCCTGGATCATCTGAAGAGAATCATTAAACACAAGGCAGACTCGCTCAATAAGAATTCAAAGAGACGTATACCTAGGTACACGTACATTTGGTTTTGATATCATCCTTACAAACTTCATTTAAAAATCAAATGAGTAATGTGAGTAAGGTTAAAGCGTAAACATTTTGTGTCGCTAGCTGACAGACCTGTATTTTCTACTTTCAGAGGTTTCCCTCCAGATCAGTCAGTGTGCTTGTCAGATGTAGTCATGTGGCTGCTGACCCAGTGTGGAAGACCGCAGACTGAATGCCGACACAAAAGCATGGAGCTCTTCTACGAGTTTGTGCCTCTGTTGCCAGGTATTGCCAGGAAATTTATAATGAAGAAAATACAGTGGTCTAGAAAAGCTTGTTCATAAAAAAAATCTGTAGAATTGTCTTTGAATTTTTGCATGGATGTTATTTAGGTCACTTTGTACCTCTAACACTGGGATTGCATCAGAAATTAATATCAAAATTACCATTAAGATTATTAGGAAAATCAAAACATTTTCTTTGTGACTTGCAGCTTTATTTCTATATGCATACGCAGTGTTTTCTTTTTTTTTTGTCAGGTCATGCTTCTCCTGCAGCATGGCTGGATGAACAGGTGAAGCAGCGTGGTCCAGGATTTCTCATTTCGTGTTTAGAGGGAGGCGGTTTACTCTCCCAGCCTACTTTGAGAGAGGTTGAAGCCCCCTTTAGCATCAGAGGCACCTTACAATGGATGGATCTGCTGCTGGCTGCTCTTGACTGCTATAACACCTTCACAAACCTGCGCTGTATGCAACCCCAGAGGATCCTGGGTGGGTGAATCCACATCAAGAAATGGCTAAAATTCTATATCCATGAAATGATCTGTAACTGTTAAATTAAGGCTAATACTGTCTGTCTCCCATTCCTCTCCTCATCTAGGCACTAGTGACAAGTCCAGCTTTTTGCCAGCGCTCCGTTTCTTTCTTACGGAGTTGTCCATGCAGGACGTTCAGGCTGCAAGGGCTTGCTTCAGAATGGGTAATGCCGGTCAGTCACACTTCAGCCCTCGTGAGACAGAGCAGTACAACTACAACAAATGCTCCATCATTGTCAGAATTCTGGAGTTCTCCACCATGGTACTGCAGAAATGTCCACAGGACCTCTGGAAGGTATGATTTATACAGGGCTCTGTGCCAGATCTCCAGTGTTCAGTGTTTGGCTGCAAAAAACAAACAAACCCTACATTAAAAAAAAAAAAAAAAACTTGTTAATATCACTTTCGAGTCCATGAGTTCGCCTACCAATGTTATGAGAGGAGGATCACAGCTTTCACTCTCAACCAAACCTAACTAACATTACTAGCCAATCAGAATTTTTTGCTCTTATAAACACAAAACCCGCAGGTGCCGCCAGTGTTGCCAAGTCCACGATTTTCAAGCGGAATTAGGCTACTTTAACACTGTTGCCATGGGTTGTTTTTCATGTCCGTGGGTTGAAATGACATCAATAACGCAATATTTAGCCCCTGAAATGCTAATTTAACCCAGGAACCCCGCCAAAAAGTAATTGGGCGGGTTTTGATTGAAAACCTGGCAGCCATGATGAATGGAGAAGCCCGACTCATTGAAAAAGCTGTGAGGCGCAATGGTCAATGATGTCCATCTAGCGCATATTTACAAAAATAACCAGCTCTGTAAACAGCTCAGAGTAATCATGTCATCTCCACAAGAATGACATGATTGCCAGATCAAATTAACTGGGATTTTTGAAAAGGTCCTGTTCACACATGATCTCTTAATGGTAACTTACCAGTAATTTACCAGTAAAGACTGTATGTGAAAAAGGGGCTAAACTCTTCTTCTGCATATGCTGTGAATTTGAATTGCTTAACGTTCATCTGGGAAAACAGTATGCATTATCTGACTAGATTTGTAATGTAAATAATTTATAAACCTTTGCCAACACGGGAGAATACATCAACCTATGTCTAAATATAAACTTTTATTTTGAAATCTCGATGTACAATAAATGGCATGAGTTTGCATGTAGCCAAATATAAAAATTTAATGGGTTTAAACATCTTTTAATCACGCTGTAAAGTGAAGCGTCACCAGGCCGTTGGCGCCCTCTGCAGGTATTTGTTCATATTATGTATAGGCATATTACATTGTATATTTTAACAGTGTTGTTCATAGAACCATGTAATTACTTGGTTTTGATATTTTATTTGAACCTATTATTATTGCCTCATCGTTAGTTTATATATAAATAGTTATACTAAAGCCTGGTTTTCACTTAGGTCTATCTGTGTTACTAAAAATGATCAGATTACTCAACTGTCAAAATAATCAGTAGATTACTTGATTATTACAAAAATAATCATTAGTTACAGCCCTAGATTAGTTAAAATATATTTAGTATAAAATAATATAGTCAAAATACAACTGCATTGTTTTACTTTTTGTAATTAAAAGACAAGTATTTTGTCATTGAAAATTTCTTATATATTCTATTAAAATATTGTCTTGTTCTAGTGAACCAAGTAACTATATTTTGTTTCATCTCTTGAGCTAAGTGTATTGTCACACCCCTAGTGCCGACAAGCAAGTATAAGTGTATGATATAGCCTAGCTTTCATTCTTCAGGCCAGCCATATATTAATGAAAAAAAAATCAGTTTGAATAAGGAAAGCAATAACTTTGCCATAATATCCTTTCAAATGTTAAAGTTGCCACAGTCATTGCATGCTTTGCATGTGCACCCCCGCCCCTCCCCAGAAAAAAGTTCAGGCTCAGGATTTTTTTTTTTTTTGCTTTAACCCCTGCTTATATTTTAAAGGCAACATAATAAATTGAAAAACAAAAGATAGTGACTTGCTTTATTTACTTTTGTTCTAAAAGTCTACCTTCAAAGCATCCAGTGAAGCAATCAGAATGTTACATCATGCTTCGTGACACTTTTTCACTTTCTCTTTAGATAATGGAGCAAGATGTTTTCAACTCTTCTTTCTTCACACTGGTGGCGCTGACGGTGTGTGAGCCCTCTTCCATTGGGTTTAACATGGCAGATCTGGAGGTGATGACTCAGCTGCCGGAGGTGTGCACTCCTTTGCTTAAAGCTTTGGCATCAACACCTTACAGGACACAGCTGGAGAGTGGCATTAGGAAGAGAATAACTGTACAGAGGTCTGTTCATTTTTTTTGTAATTTTCAGTGAATTGTGTTGTGTGGTTTTGTGGTTGTTTCACCTACTCTGAAATGTACTTAGAAGCTCGAATCTAGTTTGTTTATTCCCCCAAATCCATTTCCCACTGCTTTTTTCCCCCTATTGTCTCCACATTTTACATTACAATTGAAATATTATTGATGACATTCTTAAATGAACAGAGTTATTGAGTGTATGGTTGATATATGCACTTCTTCATTTATGTGTGTGTTTTCTGTCTTTTTTCGGACAGTGTGGAGAAGTTGTGTGCTATTGATCTGTATGAGGCGGATAACAGGGACAGTCATGCTAGCATGCATCTGTTACTCTTAGCCTGTAAGCAGCTTCACCAATCTGGGCTTCTCAACTCAGCTCTACACAGTCAGGTACACACTGAATAAATTAATGTCAATATAATTCTGTTCAGTCTATACAATTATTACAATGACATTCATGTTGTGATGTTTACCGATTCTCTGTAGGATGCTGGTTATGGTTGCTCTCTGGGCTCCAAACTTCTCACTAGTATTTATAAAAGCATTGCTCCAGGAAGTGACAGAAAGTCTCTGCCCTCCATGGACATTGGCAGCAGGAAGTTGGCAGACAGGCTTGTGCAGTTGGCATTCTGTTTGGGTGATCAGGTATGTTGTTTGAATTATAGTTAAAATAAGGGACTAAGACTTTGAAGATCTTTGGCTGTTTGTGTTTTTGAATGCATCTGTTAAATGAATCAACTCTTGAAACCTGTCTTTATTTCCCTCAACAATTCAGAGTGAACAGACTGTTGGCCTTTTGCTGAACACCATTACGCTCTCCGTCCCTCTCTCTGGCAGTCTGAATCCTCACTTCCTCAGCTTCTCTCACGGAGAGTACTTCTACAGCCTCTTCCAGACATCTCTCAATACTGAGTTACTCCGCAGAGTGGAGCACACAGTGCCGCTGCTGCTGGCTTCAGCCAACCAGAACCCCAGCATGGTGAGCCATCAAAGTAGCCTGGACTATGTTTCCTAAAAGCATTGTAAGCCTATGTAGATTGAAGAAACCACTGGCACCAATGACCCTATGATATGCTTAGACTTGCAGTGCTGACGGTAACTGCAGTCCTGGTGAAGAAATACACCAGCAGGATAAAATGACTAGCTAACAGTAAATTCTAGTTTTTCTTCACATATAATGACTGAAACTGTCAATCTTGGATTACTGACATGCTCTTCATTTGTCTGATTGGTTAGATATATACTACAAATAAAGTGCTATTAAGAACAGCATGACCATTTTCTGCATAAGCACTGAGATCTGAAATGTTGTTCGACTGTCCTTTTAGGTTAGTGTTCTGCTGAACGGCATGTTGGACCATAGTTTCCGTGAGCGTTCAGTCAGAAAGTCCCAAGGCTCGCTATTGGCTGAACAGGTGCTCAAGGGTTGGGATTTACTCAGGCCGTGGTGGGAGGGTCCCGCAGCCTCACCAGAGAGCAAAACTTCAGTCCTTTCATTGCTTGCCAAAGTGCTCCAGGTACCACATCAATTATACTTTATTTTCTGTGCATTTTAAAGAGACAAAATGGGTACATGCATGAGATTTTAATCACATTTTTTCTACAGATCGATTCCTCTGTATGCTCCAATACAGACCACAAAGCATTCAATGCTGTGTTCACCACGTTCACTGCCCTTCTCACAGATATGTCTATGCCATTAAATCTCAAGGTAACCTTTTCCAGCTTTACTCTGTATTTTGCAAAACTGGAAAAAGTGCATTTTATTGCATGTTTTGGTTTATGGAGTATATTTTTCTTCATTTTCTCTGATGTCACTCTCTTCTCCTCATTCTCTTAATTAGAGCCAGGCTCTGATCATGCTGCCCTTCTTCACTACATTACCCAGCATGCCCCTGGAGGAGCTCAGGAGGGCTCTGGAGACTCTGGTGGCTGCACATTTTCCTATGCAGTCGGATGAATTCCCTCGTGGATCACTTCAGTGTAACAACTACATGGACTGCATTCGCAAAGTGAGATGCTTAAACTAGACAGTTCTACAGATACCATGATTTACTTTTTCTTTTTTCTCACACAGTTTCATTATGTCTTAAAATCAGTAAATTAACAACAATGACTTAGTTATTCAACGTTATTCGTGTTCTTTTTTGTAAAAGGATAATAATTGGTCGTTCATTTTGATAACCTCAGTTTTTAGAGGCCCTGCAGCTGTCTCAGAGTCCCGTGTTATTGAAGCTCATGGCTAGAGTTCTGTGCCGGGACAAAAAACATATCATGGAGGAGCTCTTTCAGACCTGCTTTCAAAATATTGCTCGCCAGTAAGTTCAAAAAGATTTCATCTTTTTGTCTATATTTATAGTTGCTTAGATTTATTTCTAATATGCATGTGTTGCGTATTATTTCTTTTTGTCAGATCTCAGTGGGAAAGACAGGTTCTTCTCCTCAACTCTGTCTACCAGTCATTTCAAGCCAAAGATGTGCCTTCAAACTCCATGCTTATGGGTCTTATAGACAGAGTCCTGCTACCAATGGCCTCTCACTGCAGCCCTCAAGCACTCTCTCAGTTCTTCATTACTAATATTGCTGATATTATGACTACTCTACAGGCACGCTTCACCAAGGTGACTTACACTGGGTTATTAAAGTACACTAAATATGATTAGATCTGTTCAAATCCAAAAACACGTTTTTGCACTTTCATTCAAAGATACTGCTGTTGTGTGTGTTTTCCTGTCATCTGTCCTCCAGTCTGTTGAGTCAGTGTTTGAGAGTCAGATCATGATGAAGATCGGCTGTTATAAGCTGCTGGAGGTGTTATACTCTCGTCTGCCTAAAGAGGAAGTCTATTCTAAAAACTCAGCTATCAACCAGGCCTTCTGTGGCACAGGCAGTGCAGAAGGCAATGAGCTTTCCAAGAACCTCCTCAAGTATGTATTTGAAATAGACTTTTTTCTCTTTTTTACCTTTTAAGAACAGATATTACACTTTATATGGTCAGGTGATTCAGTGACAACTCACTTGTGACCATTTTATGTTAGTAAAGTTATATAAATTTTTGTTGGGAAGGTCGTTTAAAGTCGGACAGGACATTATTTCCTTTCTTCATGCTGACTCTGAAGGAATAATTCACCCACAATTAAAAATTATTCTGTGAATTAACTCTTTATGTATTCTACACAAGTAAAAAAAAAAAATCTTTTTTTTTTTTTTTTTTGAGTAAGCTATTTATATTTATAAGCAATACAATTAAGTCTTGTGCATGTAATTTTTAAAATCTGAACCTAATCAATACAATACATGTCAGATCGTGTTTTGAGGCCTTCACTGAGAACATGACAGGAGAGACGGTTCTGCTGGAGCTGCGGAGACAGTATCACTGTGCTGCTTATAACTGTGCCATCGCCCTGATCAGCTGCAGCTTCAATGAGACCAAATTCTACCAGGGCTTCCTCTTCACCGAGAAACCTGACAAGGTCTGTTACTGTGCCCACAAAAGACTCAATATGTATTCTGTACAAGCAGTGTTCATAATATTTGCTACATTTATTGTTTTCATTTTTGCAGTATAATTATGATTTTTGTTAATTCCAAGTACAACAGACTTATAACTTCAAATGTATCCTTCTCTCTGAATGAAGTTTAACTTTTTTCCATATTTGTAAGTTAATTTTGTTGTTTGTTTTAACCCCAGAATCAATTCATATTTGACAACCTCATTGATACACAAAGGGTGTACAACTTTCCTATAGAGATTGATGTAAGTAAAGCTTTTAAATGTGTTATATTGGTATTTGTTTTGTTGTGTTGTATTGTATTATGTTTACTTGCATTTACAGGTCCCTATTGAGAGGAAAAAGAAATATGTCATGATCAGGAAAGAAGTGAGTGGAGAAAATGGAGGTGAGTTGTCTGAGGTATCTACAAGCTGGTTAACTACATGTTTAGAAAGATAGATGTCATCCATGAATATTTACGAAGATGCATTTGTTATCATGTATTTTCCCTGGCAGACTGCTTTTAGCATAAATTCACAAGGCACTTTTATAGATGCTATCTGCTCGTTATTTTACAGAGGCACCTGTATACCTCTCCTCTCAGTCCTACATGGCAGACAGCAGTCTCAGTGAGGAGATGAGTCAGTTTGACTTCTCCACCGGAGTTCAGAGCTTTTCCTACAACTCCCAGAATCCTTCAGGCGGGAGCAGCTCCAGCAGGACTCGGGTACGTCTCAGGAGAGATTCATTGTCTCTTTTCTTTTGTAAAGCAGATGTTATAGGTTTTAGAAAGTTAGCTACAGTTTTAATAAGTAACTGTCTGCGTTGTTAGGAGCGTAAGGAGGTTATGTCTCAGGATGAGACTGTGGAGCTTGAGATGGATGAGCTGAATCAGCATGAATGTATGGCCAATATGACGGCACTGCTGCGCCACATGCAAAGGAACAACATCACCCCTAAAATAGAGGAGGTCAGTCACAGCATGACCTCAAAGGCATGAACAGTTTTGCCTGAAATTTCGAGTCGGGACACTTCTGAATATGTTTTGTTTTAGGGAGTGACACCTAGTGATCTTCCTCCCTGGATGAAGTTCCTGCAGGGGAAGCTGGACAATCCGTCCACCCCACTGAACATTAGACTCTTCATAGCCAAACTTATCATCAATGCTGAAGAGGTACTGCTTCAGAGGGTTCTCTTTGCCTCTCTCTGGATTTATTGGTATGTTGTGTATGTGGTGTTTTTATTTGACATCTTTATGTCCAGATATTTCGTCCATATGCAAAGCATTGGCTGGGCCCACTGGTGCAGCTGGTGGTTTCCAGTAGCAATGGAGGAGAGGGCATTCACTTTATGGTAGTGGACATTGTGGTGACTGTCCTCTCATGGGCAAGTGTGGCCACACCAAAGGTGTGTATGCGATGGTATTTGATTGATTCTCAGGGTACATTATTTGCAAAAATTTTATATTCATTGCATACATTTGAACATATAGTCTCTTTATTCCCTTATCTTTCTTACTGGTTTAGGGTAGCACAAGAGATGAGGTTTTGGCCAATAGGCTCCTTGGCTTTCTGGTTAAGAACTGCTTCGACTCCAAACGGGCTGTTTTCCGGCACAACCTGGAGGTCATCCGCACAGTTGTGGAATGCTGGAAGGACTGCCTCACAATGCCTTACGAGTAAGAAATCAAATCGATCAAAGTACTTTATTTATTATTTATTAGTTTGTAAATGAAGTGGAAATATTTCAGAATGTGAATATTTCAATTGCTGAAATTCTAGGATTAGATGTTTGCCAAAATAACCATGCATAGATGAATGGAATGGATGCAAAATCTCAGAGATTTTTTCCCGTTTCCTCCCATAGTTTGATATATGAACGGTTTTCTGGAACTGATCCCAACAGCAAGGATAACTCTGTTGGACTACAGCTTTTAGGCATTGTAATGGCCAATAATCTTCCTCCTTATGATGCTGCATGTGGCATTGAGCATGACAGGTAAACATTTTGCTATATGTATGTATATGTATTTATATATGTTGGAGTGTGTGTGTGTGTGTTTGCATTATTATTGAATTTATCATACAAATGTTTTTTTCTCTAATTATAAATCACATAAATTACAAACCAGTATTGTCCTCTTACAATTCCTGTGTTACAGATACTTTCAGTCACTGGCCAACAACTTGTCATTCATCAGATATAAAGAGGTTTACGCAGCAGCTGCTGAGATCATTGGTTTAATCCTAAACTACATGACTGAGAGAGAAAGTGTAAGTGTGGCTGTTTGTTCCTGCCAAATTGTATCCCATTTTTTATCTGAGATATTTTGTTTTACAATGCAATATACTTATTGTTGTAAATGTGAAGGTTGTCTTTAGAGAGTATCCAGTAACCAACTATTGTTTTTCTTTGTTGTAGCAAAATGAAGGGCCCTTATTTAATATTACTATTACGAAGCTCATGGATTTGAGAAAGAAGGAGGTGGATGACAAGTTTATTGTTTGCCTGAGCAAAGTGTCCAAACACTTCCCACCCTTAATGGATCGGTGAGATGAAAAATTCCATCGTATGTAGTAAAGGCCTAATTTTATTTCTGTAAATAATGTTTTCTCTTATTAATTCTCCATAGATTTGTAAATCCAGTTTTTTACTTGCTGCCAAAGCTGCATGGCATTTTGAAGACACACTGCCTTGAATGTGTGCTGAGTCGTGCTGATGTCATCCCTGAAATCTACCTGCACCTGAAGACCAAAGGCCTTTCACAGATCATGAGCCACAAGTCTGTTAATACTGCAGGAGTTCATTTCATTTCCTTGTGTTGTTTCAGGTTTTATGCCTGTGATTGTAAAATATAACAGATAAACCCTCTTCACATCACATGCTGTGTCTTTCAGAGATGAAGGCAGGCAGCGGGTTTGTCTGGATATCATACATAAGATCCTGGCATGTCTGAAACCCCAAGAGCTGAAGGAGATTTTGGGAGCCATCACAACATTTGTGTCTCACCCTTCTCCTGTCTGCAGAGAGAGGATGTATGACATCCTGATGTGGATCCAGGACAACTACAGGTAACTGACTCCAAAAACCTCCTCTTACCCAGTCCTGTTTTACTCCTTTTCATCATTCATCACACAAATGACTTTTGTTGTACATTTCCTTTGTTTAATGTGTTTCTACTGATTTTGTGCTGTCCTCTCAGTCTCCCAGATTGTTCTTTGTTTTGTTTTTCTTTTACAGTTGAATTTTTTACATTTTAATATTTCATCACAAATTAAATGTACACCACCACTTAAATGTTTCGGGTCTGAAGATTTTTGTTAGCTAGCTTGCATTTATTTGAATACAAAAACAATAAAAACAAGATTTGTGAAATATTATTACAATTATTATGTAATTTTATTCCTGTGATGGCAAGGCTGAATTGTCACATTATCCTTCAGAAATCGTTCTGACATGCTGATTTGGTGCTCAACAAACATTTGTTTTTATTATCAGTGTTGAAAACAGTTGTGCTGGTTAATAGATTTGAGGAAACCATAATTAATTTTGTAACCATGTAAAAGATCAATAAATGTGTAAATGCATTTGTGCTGAATAAATCTATATATATATATATATAATATTTTTTTTTATCTTGCTGAGAGTGACCGCAAACATTTGAAGAGTAGTGTACATGTAATCATGACGTGTTTGCAGTGACGCTGAGAGCATGGAAGACAGCACCTCTGTTGAAGTGCTCAGTGCAGCTCGAGAAACTCTCCTCCAGGGGCTGACAGATGAAAACTACGGCTTACAGTAAGCGGACTAGTTACCTGCTATGATCATTTTAATTTCACTTTGATTTTTCATCATTTTAAATAAAATGTAAATTTAAAGTTTCTCACAAATCAATCTCAACACATGACCCTAAAGTATTTTCTCACATTCCTGTGTGATTTCTCTTAAGCTTTATGTGCGTAATTTCTGGAGTCATGAGAGCCGTTTACCTCCAGAGACACTGGAGCGCTTGCTTGTGGTGCTGAAGTCACTGTATTCGTCCCGCATTGAAGAACACTTCCTCAGTCTGGCCACTGACCTGCTTCTCGAGATGACCAGTCGCAGCCCTGACTACACACTCAACATCTTTGAGTTCCCGCTCTCTGAGTGCAAGTTTCAGGTAAGAACTGTTGTTAAAACAACATTGAAAAGATCCTATCTACATGCTGTTTATTTTTCCTGGGTCTTTAAATCATACCTAGTATTTGATTCATTTCAATCTAAGTTGTTTTTCAAGACCATAATTTCAATGCTTTCTGTTCTATTCGTTTATTCCAGGACTATGCCATTGACTCTAACTGGCGTTTGCGGAGTACGGTCCTCACACCGATGTTTATGGAGACCCAAGCCACCCAGGGTTCTGGCACTCAGGGTTTAGAGGCTGCAGGAAGTCAGGCAGCCACAGTGAGAGGTCAGATCAGAGCCACACAGACGTCCCTGGAGTTCTCTCAGACTCTGGCTCCTGGTGCAGGTACCTCATAAAATATAAAATGAACTAAAAATGGGAGGAGAAATTTATTGTAGGTTGACTAATGACACTTCAGGTATCTTTCGCTGTAATAATAACCATTTGTTTTTCAGGACGCCGTTCAGCATATAACTGGTTAACCGGGAGTAATGTGGACACACTGGCTGATTATTCGCTTTCATCTGATACTTTATCATCACTCCTGGTATTTGAGAAAAAGAGATCAGAACGGCCCCAAGCTGCCTGGAGAGCCGTGGGTGCAGGGTTTGGCTCTAAACGCCTGACCGCTGCCAGTGACGAAACCGACAGTCGGAGTGCAGGTGAGACACCTATTTAAAATTTATTCCTGACAATTCGCCATTAAAGGTTGGACTTGATTAGCATCAAGGACTTCCACAGTGAAACTCTGTTGGTTGGTTTTCACACAGCCGAGCGGGAGCGCCGTGCAGACATTCTGAGGCTCAGGAAGAGATTTCTAAAGGATAAAGAGAAGGAGAGCATCAGATTCGCCAAGAAAGAAATTCAGTCCCAAAGAACTGAAAGGGTAGGTCTTCTTTCATAGATAGGCATGTGCATTATCATTTATGATGTTTTTCATAACATTCTTGTTTGTGTTCTGCAGGAAAGAAGAGCAGATCTGAAGATCCGTCAGGATGCTCAGGTCACGTTGTACCGCAGCTATAGAGTTGGAGATCTTCCTGATATTCAGATTCCGAACAGCAGCCTCATCGCCCCGCTACAGGCTCTGGCACAGGTTCACTGTGATTCAGGATTATTTTAACAACATGTTTGAAAGTAATTTCCTAAATATAGTAAATTTATAGCTGTCAGTTCTTGTTTAAATGTCTTTTACAGAGGGATGCCACACTGGCGAAGCAGCTGTTCAGCTCACTGTTTGCTGGACTGCTGGTTGAAATGGAGGGATCCAAGTCTAGTAAAGAAAAAACTTCAATTTTTAAGGATCTAGTGCAGACCCTCAACACCTTCCTCAACATGAGCACTGTCTACTTCCCTCCATTCATTTCTTGTGTGCAGGTGTGTGTGTACACAGTGCAGTGATAAGTGTGTTTATAAACTAATAGACAGCAAGGAAAGGGTTAAACCGTTGGTCTAAAACTCAATTCCTGGAGGGTCACAGCTCTGCACAGTTTAGCTCCAACCCTAATCAAACACCTGATCCAGCTAATCGAGGTGTTCAGGATTACTAGAAACTTCCAAGCAGGTGTGATTTGGAGCTAAACTCTGCAGACCTGTGGCCCTCCAGGAACTGAGTTTGAGACCACTGGGTTAAACAGAGTTATTGTTTGCTTAGTCTTATTCAGAAATTTGAACTCTGAAAGTCTTTAAATTGGATTATTAAGCTTGTTAATTGTATTAGTAGCCCTGATTCAGGTACATTTTATATATTACAGGACATGAGTTATCATCATAAGGCCCTTCTTGGTGTTGAGCCGGCTCTCGTCAGTGCCAGCTGTCTCGCCAGTCTGCAGCAGCCCATGGGCATCCTGTTACTGGAGGAGAGTTTGCTTCATGGCACTGGTAAGACAGACGAACCTCCTACAAAACGAGCACGGGGCAAACGAGAGCTGCCACCTGACACAGAAAGATGGATCCACCTTGCCAAGTAAGATCAAACTCCCTCAGAAATGTCTGAAGTGCTCACAGTTTTTCATGCCACAGCCTTAACAGTTCTTTACTGATTTATATTCCTCTGTAGACTTTACAGGTCTTTGGGAGATTACGATGTGGTCAGAGGAATCTTTAGTGGCAAGATTGGCACAAAGTCAGTAACATTCACAGCCTTGCAAGCAGAGGCAAAGAGTGATTATGCTGAAGCTGTGAAGCTCTACAATGAGGTACTGATGTGTGTTTTCTTGGTCACAAACACAATACAGGAACATAAACGAGAACCTTTTTTTTTCCTCCGTCAGCTCCTCTGAAATGATTTTGTGCAGCAGCAGTATCTACACACTCTTGTCAGTGTCTTCCTTTTTCCTTTTTATGACAGGTGGCAACCAGTGCAATTCTGGATATATACCTTGTGGTTACCGTCAAAATTGCTATTTTGAAACACAACTGTTAGAGAATTCTAATTTATGAATATTCAAAATTTATGATTTTTTATTTTTATTTCTGCATATCAGAAATATGTATATGAATTTCTGTAAATACAATTTATTTTTTTATGAAAAAAATTGGGCGTTTACACTGGGCTGTATAGCTGACTTTATAGCTGACCTAATTGTAATGTGCTGTTTTGATTCAGGCACTGAACAAAGAAGACTGGAATGATGGAGAGCCCACAAACACAGAGAAAGATTTCTGGGAAATTGCTGCCCTGGAGGCCTATAATCACCTGACAGAGTGGAAATCGCTGCAGTATTGTGCCACGGTCAACATTGATGACAACTCACCTGTCAGGCTAGAAAAAATGTGGACAGAGCCTTTTTATGTGGTAATATAAGTAATTTTGAGCACTTTCAATTTTGGCTATTTTGCCATTAATCATCAGATCATCTGGAATCACGCCCATGATTAAATAATATCTTGTCCTACAGTAATTGCTCATGTTTTTATCTCTAATAGGAAACATACCTGCAGTACATGATGCGTAGTATGTTGAAGCAGTTGCAGCTGGGGGAGAGATCTCAGGATCTGCTCAGCTTTGTTGATGCTGCTATGAAGAAAGAAGAGCACAAGATCATCATGGAGACCCATTACAGTCAGGAGCTGAGTCTACTGTACATCCTGCAAGAGGACTATGACAGGGCCAAATACTATGCCAACAGCTGCATGCAAGTCTTCATGCAGGTCAGTTTTGACAAAAAAAAAAAAAAAACAACGAATCAATTAGTTGTTTCACAGAAAGTATGTTATTTTTTAGATGCGGTGTTACATAGGCATGCAGACAGACACAAACACAGACTTCTATTTGCGTCTGTTCGTCATTGAATAGTTTGAGATCTGACCTGGAGGAATGCAAATACCTGATTTTTTTTTCCCCCTACAACTTGATTTTATGTAGAACTACTCAAGTATCGACCCACTGCTGAACCGCAGCCGTCTGACTGTGCTACAGTCTGTCCAAACTCTGACAGAGATCCAAGACTTCCTGGATTATATCTCAGGAGAGGGTGAGTAATTATGCAATTACGCAAAAATAGTCAATTATGCAAAATTACAACTAGCCCTAAGTATACCTACCTATAGTAAGTACATGTAGTTAATTAATATTGCTTGGTACTTATTTGTGTAATTACATGGTAACAGCATCACCGTAAAGTGTAACTGTATCTG
Source organism: Cyprinus carpio (assembly GCF_018340385.1). NCBI lineage: Eukaryota > Metazoa > Chordata > Actinopteri > Cypriniformes > Cyprinidae > Cyprinus > Cyprinus carpio. The sequence goes on along the minus strand of NC_056603.1, from coordinate 24,329,209 downwards.
TTCTTAGTCTCGGTGGATTCTCTGAAGTTCATGATCAGACGGTGGACCAGCCGCTATCCGGATGCTAAACTGGACCCCATGAATGTTTGGGATGACATCATCACATCTCGGTGAGTCTGGTCATTTACAACACCTTACTGGGAATACAGATTTCTTTTTGCTGTTATAGTGAAGAAATGGTTCACCTTGAAATGTCTGTAATGCTATAAAGCTTAGTTGTGGAGAAAATGTCCCATCCTTGCGTTCATCTTTGTTTTTTGTTTTTAGTTGTTTCTTCCTGGATAAGATTCTAGAGAGGCTGACTGCCACCCCTGAGAACAGCATGGAGGTGGATGGTGCACAGCAGACGAGTGGAGAGGAACTCAGAGCGCTGGTGAACAACTGCAAGTTCAACATGAAACTACAAATGGCAGACAGTGCATGGAAACAGGTGCTCAGGCTTTACAAAAATCAGTGTTGGTGCCTAGATCATATTTTTGTGTTTAAACCACAGAAACAGAGCTGAGTGTACAAGCTGAATGTAATGTGTTAAAATTTTTGACAGAATAATTTTCCGGTCGCATCCAAGCTGTTGAAGGAACTTCACCGTGATGCAAAGACGGATGATGCCTGGTTGGTCCGCTGGGTCCACAGCTTCAGCCGTTTCACTCACAGAAGAAGCGCTGGCCTTGGATCTGCTGAAAAGATTAATGTTTTGCTCAAGACTGTTCCACTTCTGAGTATGAATGATCCCCTCTTGTCATTTCACATCTTTTCAACCCCTGAACCGGGCTTACTTTTCAAGTTTTGGATTTTTGCTGAAAGCAAGTTTAGGTTACCAGTGTAATACCAGAGTATTGAGCAGTTTTCATGGTTGATGCATTATTTTACAGTTGACGCTGGTAGACAGAGTGAAGGCTCATCTGCTCGAATGATCTGTGACCAGAAGATCCTTCTGGGCACCACCTATGACCTCATGGCCAGAGCTGCGGATCGCAGTCCTTCTGCTGTGGAGACTCTCGGGGAAGAGAAAATACAGAAGATTCTCCAACTGTCAGGGGCCTCATCCATCACTCAGGTAATGAGTTATTGAGGTGTAGCTGTTTGGGATATAAACCACAGATTAGATAATTGCTATTGCAGAATTGGTCTTGTAGAATTCAAATAAGATGATAGAGAGATGTTTAGATTTGCATTGAAGCTGCATATTTTTAATGTCCTCAATATGAAAAAAGCCAGAAACTAAACTGTGTTGTACGCTACAGTTCAAATACACTATTTATGCTTAATGTTTTTGTGGAAACTGTGATACTTTTTTTCAAAATATTTAATTGAATAGAAAGTTCAAAAGAACTTTCATTTTTAACATTAAAACGTCCTTACTGAATAAAGCTGTTTTGATAATCATGGGTGTTATTTTCCTGCTCAGGTGGTGGAGGGTCTGCAGATGCAGGCTCTGGAGATGTTGCGAAGTGCTGCACGTAAGGCAGAAGAGGAAGAGCAGTCCTTCAGCCAGCAGCATGTGAACACACATGGTATTGTGGAGGCCTACATGACCTTGGTCAACTTCTGTGACCGAAGACTAAGAGAGAGCGAACAGAAAGAAGAAGGTGAGGCAGCTGTGCACCAGTGCAGCACCCAACTGTTCTCATAATGCTAATAGAAAGTTACAACGAATGTAGAGCACTCTTTGAGTGTCTCACAGGATTTGTGTCTTTTTGTGGTTCAGTGCATTAAAGTATTGGTGAAGTTGATGCTATAACAACACTTTTGATGTTTGATTCTAGCAATCAGTTCTAAACTGCAGTCCTTGCCTGGACATGTAGTGAAGATGATGCTGAAGGCATTGAAGCTCAGCTCGGTTGAGGCCAGGCTCAAATTTCCTCGTCTACTGCAGCTAGTAGAACTCTACCCAGCAGAAACCCTGGACCTGATGGTCAGAGAGGTGAGAGAAGATCATTTGCTTTGATTTTAGGGTTCATGTACAGTAGAGTCAGCCAATCATTATAGCAAAATAAAGCCTGATGCAAAGCAGAAATCAGTGTCCGGAAGTGCTGAAGCTACTTAATATTTAGAGATTAGATATTTTAAAAGCCAAATCTGAAGGTATAAGGCATTTAGGTATTCTTACATTTAGAGTAGTTAAAAAATTTGCATGACAATGTTTTATCCTTTATCTTCTTCAAGAAGTATTAATTTTTCTCATTTTTTTTTTTTTTTTGTCCTGATAGGTTGTTAGTGTGCCTTGCTGGATGCTGATTGGCTGGATCAGTCAAATGATGGCTCTGCTTGACAAGCCACAGGCGACAGCAGTTAAACATGTTATAGAGGAGATCGCAGAATGCTATCCACAAGCCCTCATCTATCCATACATGATCAGCAGTGAGAACTACACCTTTGAGGAGTCTGCGAGTGGTCAGAGGAACCGGAAGTTTGTTGAAAAGTATGTAAAGGTCTGTGAGGCTCTGTAAGTGGCTTTGTCCTTGCCGATACTGACAATGTGCTGTTTGTGTTCCAGGCTGAAGTCATTACTGGATAAAGGTGGCGTCGTCCAAGAGTTTGTAGACGCCCTTCAGCAACTTACTAACCCTGAAATGCTTTTCAAGGTACGGATTCCTGAAAAATTCCCTGAAAGATCCATTGGTTGAGCCAGTTTTGAGATGTCAGACCTATTCAAGCTGAACAGATTGCAGTTTTAGTTCGTGCTGCTACTGGCACAGTAATTATATGCTACACTTAACTTACTGAGACATGATATTTTTATGGCGCTGTTGTGGTAGTCTTGATTCTCAAGTAATGGTTTGGCAGGATTGGTGGGATGAGGTGAAGAATCAACTGGACAAACCAGACATGGACAAAAAGAAAATGAAGCAGCTTTATGAAGAAATGGCTGGAATGCTTGGTGATTCAAAGTCTCCAGGATTTGGATCTTTCAGAAGGAAATTCATTCAGGTTCACAACTTACAATACTTATACTTAGGGCTGCACGACTTATCGAAATAAAACCATAATGAGATTAGTCAGGCCTCTGCTGGTTTCTCTGTTTCTTACATAGATAACATTTTATGTCCTTGTTGCAGAAATACTGTAAAGAAGTAGAGAAGCTGCTTGGTGCTGGTGGGTCCAAGTTGTATGAAAAGCGAAAAGATAAGGAGTTCCTTCAGCAGGTGGACCGCCTGGCTATGTCAATGAGAGGTTTCCAAAAGGAACCAGGGAACATGAAGGAATATTCACCCTGGCTCAGCAGCTTCAAAACGGAAACACTCAAAAATGAACTGGAGGTACCAGGTGAGTTCAAAAAATTTTTTTTGTAAATAATGTCACTTCGTTGAAGTTCTACATTTAGTGTAAGTGTTTGTCTTTTTCTCTGGCTCTGGTTTTCTACAGGTCAGTATGATGGCCAATCGAAGCCTTTGCCAGAATATCACGCAAAAATCACAGGTTTTGATGAAAGGGTACGAGAAATAATGTTCTTATTATTAGATGTCATTTTGAGATGATTATTTCAGTGTGTAACAGTTCATCTTCCCAAACTTAGGTGAAGGTTATGACATCTATTCGTCGGCCGAAGCGCATCATCATACGAGGAGATGACGAGCGGGATTATCCGTTCCTAGTGAAGGGTGGCGAGGACCTGCGACAAGACCAGCGCATCGAGCAGCTGTTTGGTGTGATGAACATGATTCTCAGTCAGGACACTGCCTGTTCTCAGCGGAGCCTGGCACTCCGCACTTATCAGGTCATTCCCATCACAAGCAGGTACTTGATGGGCTTCTCATGACTCAACTTGTGTGCTGGCCTGTCTTTAACTGGTCCTGCAGGGTCTTTAATGTATGCTGACATCTGCAGGATCGGCCTGATTGAGTGGATGGAGAACACTTGCACCCTGAAAGACTTCCTCTCCAGCAGAAGGACTGAACAGGAGCAGATGACAGTCACAAAGTGAATATTCCTTCATTATTTCAGCAAATAAAACATCATCATGCTTTCATACCCTGCACTTGAGTGAATTAAGCGTTACATGGTTTAATGTATTTTAGGCCCAATGACTCCTATGATGACTGGATCAGTAAAGTTGCTGGGAAGGTGGACGGCATTAGACGATATGCTGAACTGTACAAGTAAGTCATCACTTCGTTTTAACATTTGTCATAGGTCAATAGCTCAGCATTTTACAATGGCTTTAGAGCATGTTAAAATAATATTAATACATCTTAATGCATTTACATTTGATTCGCTGCAGGAAAGCAAAACGTGTGGACACTGTGAACAACTTTAGGAGAATTGAGCAGATGGTGCCTGATGACTTGTTAAAGTATGGCAGCATTTCACTTATTTTGCGTTATACATTACAGTATTTCATTTCAATTTTACTGATGATCATTTAGTTATTTATTGATGTTTGTCCTAATTCTAAAAGGAATTAATGATGGCATGAATTCTTGTTTTCAGACGTGCTTTTGTAAGGATGAGTACCACACCTGAAGCCTTCCTTTCGCTGAGGTCCCACTTCAGCTGCTCTCATGCTGTGCTCTGCATCAGTCACTGGATTCTGGGCATTGGTGATCGGCATCTCTCTAACTTCATGATTAACACAGAGACTGGCGGTATGATCGGCATTGACTTTGGTCATGCATTTGGATCAGCCACTCAGGTGGGCTTTTTGTCTAGTATTGATTAGTTTGACTGACAGTTCAATGATTCTGTAAGGAGACAAGTACTGGTACAAAGAGCTACTCTACCAATTTAGAGATACAAGATTGATGAACAGCTTGACTTGATGCTTTATGAGTTGAGAACAATAACCTGTGTTACATGTTGCATGTAGTTCCTCCCAGTGCCTGAACTGATGCCATTTAGGCTGACACGGCAGTTTATAAACTTGATGCGACCCATGGCAGAGTCTGGTCTCATTCAGAGTGTGATGGTGCATTCACTGCGAGCCTTCAGAGATGACCCAGACCTGCTGCTCAACACCATGGATGTCTTTGTGAAGGAGCCTTCACTTGACTGGAAGGTAAAAGAACTCAGTCACAGCATATTTGAAGCATGTAGCTCGCTTTCCTTATTGTCACATACAGGTAGCCCTCAATGTAATCATAAAAGTGATCTGCCCTCGTTGTAGACCTGTTTCAAATTTTCCAGGTTTTTGTTTAGTTTCACCCTAAGAGTTGAGGTCTATAAAAAGCTTAGACATCGGATCATTATCAGAGAGACAGGCTAACTAAATTGTGAAAGACGACAGCTCTATTCCTCATGTTACAGAACTTTGAGCTGAAGCAGCTGAAGAAAGGAGGTACCTGGACAGAGAGTGTGAACACCAAAGAAATAAACTGGTTCCCTCTACAGAAGGTCAACTTTGCTCGCAGGAAGCTAGAGGGAGTCAAGCCCTCAGTTATAACAAGGTAGATCAAACCACAACGTCTGGCATGATAATGTTCACTTGCATTAAATGAATACATTTTTCTTGTGAAATATTAGTTTTAAAAAGTTTTATGGACAAAATAATAAAATATAAATAATTTCAAAAACCAGAAAGGCTTTTCTAACCATGTTGACTTATTAATGTTCTAGTGAGGAGCTTTGTCTTGGATTCGAGAAGAACCCAGAGTATAAGGGAATGTTGGCTGTTGCTCAAGGCGAAAAAGAGCACAACATACGAGCTCGACACAATGAGAAGGACCTGAGTGTTGAAGATCAGGTAGACTGTCTGCTCGATCAGGCAACTGACCCCAACATACTGGGCAGGGTGTGGATAGGCTGGGAACCATGGATTTGAACCAAATAGTTGGTAATATACAGCATCGAAGTACAAGGTTTTTGTAACCCTTTTTTTATAGTGTGAAGGATTTCAGAGCAACTACTGTCATATGCTTTTATAGTAATGTTTAGCTGCAGAATTTAACAAGATTATACTAAACAAACCTCGTGTTGATGAAGGAAACACTGTTTGAACACAGTTGTCATATCCCCTTGCACTGCTCTGAAGGAAACCAGTCATCAAATAAAGCATCTATACATGTCAATGTTGCCAAGTGATCTATAATGAAAGGGTGAGACTTCATCCTCTACACTTTTATTTTTTGACACATCAGCCCTTATTAACCACTGGTGTAAAAAGAATGGTGCTGGAAGCATTTTCATTTACATTGAGCTAGAGGGACAACCACCACCTTGTTTGGTGTCACAACTTGGTAAAGGATAATATTATTTCTTAATATGGTAAAGCAAAAGTGTAAGTGATAAAACCACCTAATCAAGTCAATCGTCTTTTTTGATCAACAACCTAAGAAACGTAGGCCACAGTTGGATTGGGTCAAAATATCTTCAGGTTTTCAAAGGCTTTGGGTTTGAGCAAAAAAAGTCTGTTGTGCAGGTACCGTAAAGTCAGAGAGATTACATAGAGATGGGTACAGCTTAATACACAAAGCAATTAATGTATAGATTTATATACATGTATATATTAAACAAAAGGGCTATTAAAATCATTACAAGACTGCATAGCATTGAGATACAAAACTGTATAACACAATACTGAAGGCCAATATTTGCGGCTGCAGCACATTGCATGTGATTTGCTCTGGACTGGCTTGCTTGTTCAGCCTTACATTTTGGGCCTCCAGCCATCAATAAACTGCATGAGTTTCTTCACTTGAAGTTTGCTTAGCTTAAAGTCTTCTGACAGAATCTCCTCCGTTAGCTGTAGGAGCAAATTTCCATCAATTTTTTCTTGCACAAACAAAGAGATGACATCATCTGACATACCGATGAACCGTAGTGACTTAGAAACCTCCTCAATGGAGATACCTGATAGATTGCTTGGTGGCTGCCAAGATGCTGTAGCTACAGGATACGAAATGGAGAACACGTCTGTAGTGTTGTGATGCGGTCGATCGAGCGAGCAGCTTTTGGACTCCAGTTCCAGGGCATCCGCATCGGCTGTGGCCGTAGCAGCGGGATCTGAATCTTTCTTTGTATCGTTACATTTAGGGGTTCTTGGAGGCAAGATAGGACAGGACTGGTTTGGCTTAGTGTTACATTCCTCTGTAGATTTGTCTCTGCACATTTCCATGGTGTAGCTGGTGGATTTGGTGCAAGACTGGGAAACCTGCTGAGCCTTGGAGGCCGCAGCGCCCCCCTCACCATTCGCTCGCCTGCTGAAGTCTAACAAACCTGTGGGACAAGCCTTAGGAGTACCAGGGGTCCTCTTCCGAGGATAACTAGAGTAACTCCGGCAGTGGACCGATGGAAAGTCCTCACCTTTATATGAGTCTGCACCACAGAAATCATTTGGCCAAGAAAGGCGGGAGAAAGAGGCATCGACCGAAGGATTGAGGCAAGGGAGAAGCTTGGAGCCTTCACTGGCATCTGGTCTGATCCAGTTACATGGGTAACAAGCATGGTTCTGATCATCAGACTCACTCGGGGACTCGCCCTCTCCACCTCTATTGAGAGATGGAGAAGAGGATCGTTCAGTCATAAGTAGTGCAGTTCACATAAAACTAATGTCCATTTTGTCAATTAAAACAGTGCATAACTCACATGTTGTGTAAGCCGGATGAGTAATAGGATAGTGTTGGGCTTGGGGAGCGCGTGTCTGACTGACGTGGCTTGGCAGGAGGGTATGGCACTGTGGCACTGCTTAAGCCTGCCTGCTTGGAGCTCCGCGGAGGAATCGGTGGAGCGTTCAACAACCGGCACTCCTCCTTCACCTGCAAAGGTAACAAGAAATAAAAACTGTATGGCTCTAGAAATGTGAATATTACAATTACATTATTAATGAATGTAAATGAACAGAGACACAGATCTTTTGAGACAGGCTGTGTGAATTTATCAAATAGGCCTTGAAAACATATGAAATGTAACCTTTGTTTCTACTAGGAAAATAATTAGACCTGTCGTGACTGACCAACAGAGTACACACATAAGTCACTATGTAAGCACAGAATAAACTTCGCCTTGCCTAAGAGTGGAAAACAGACAAAGAGCCTTAAAATCATGGGTGTTGTGGGGTTTTTTTTGGTGTCTGTCTGTCGGTGCTGATGGCCTCGTGGGCAACGCGCCGTTGCACTCGGGCGTCTCGAGTTCAAGGCCCGGCTCGTGGGCCCTTCACGATCCTTCCCCCCTCTCTCTCACCCACTTCGCTTCCTGTCGACCTACTGTCCTATCTAAATAAAAGCATAAAATGCCAAAAATAAATCTAAAAAAAAAAAAAACATTTTTTTCATTTTTTTAACATAATCAATGAATAAAGATTTCTACAAATACTTGATATTCAGGGTTCCCACTCGAGCAGTGATTTTTACAATTGTTTGTTTTACTGGTTAAGGATTTTTAAAAATCACTTTGATTTCACGGATTAATCTTTATTTTGTTAACCCTTGCCTCAACCAAAAGAACAATTCACTTACATTTTGCTATAGCTGGGCATATGCTATGGCATACAAAAATCATTCCAATATGCTGATTTGATGTGCAAGAAACATCAACGCTGAAAACACTTGAGATTTTTTTTTTTCAGGCTTCATTAATGAACAGGTATTTGAAATAGATTTTTCTTTTGTGAAAATCTATCAAAAAATCCTTACTGACCCCAAACTTTTAAACATTAGTGTAGATTTGTGCAACTGTTGAATACAAGTAACTTTAAATGTTTCTAATTGTTTCAAATAGAGACTATTAAGGTCAATCTAGTATTAATGAACTCACAGCTTCAGACTTTGGAGGCACCGGAGGTGGAGGTAGATTGACATCTGCAACAAGCAAGGTGGTTTTGGGACCTGCTGTGGAGTATGGCAGTACAGTCGTGCCACCAGATACAGGCGAATTTCGGACCCCTTCGATGTGGTCTAGCACAGATCCAGGGTTCTTCACATGATCCAACCAAAGCTCCTCGTACTGCACGTCTGGTTTAAGGGAGCCAGAAGAACTCTCCTGCAGCTCAGGGAACAGATAATCTGCATCCGGAGGTTCTGCTGGCACACAATCTCCACATAAGCTAACGCAACCCTGAAGATTCACCTCGCTGTTCCCATGGAGATTGTTTCCGTAGACACAGACAGACAGGCGATGAAAGGACTGCGTGAGCTCATCTCGGGCTGAGCTTAGAGAACTTGGCAAATGCACGTGAGAGGGGCAGCCATTGCTTCCGCTGCTGTTGCAGATGGCGCTCCCACTCCCCGTTCCACCTGCGCTACTTTTTTTCGGGCTCTTGCCATCGTCGATCCAGTCCACCCGCACATCACGGACCGCCCTAGAGAAGTCGTCAATGTCGAACTGCTCCTGGCAGTAAGAAAACCAGCGGTGGACCACTGTCTCCAGCCAAGCTTCTCCTTGAAGCATCCCTTCAGGCACCAGTAAACGAGGCAGTGCTGTGGACACGTGCAAGGGGAAGTGCACTGGCAGTATTTTGTTCGAACGTAACACACAACACACCACCACTGTCTTGGTCTGGATGTTGACCAGCTTGTATCGGTGGCCTTCACGGATCAAATGGAGGTCATGTGGATTACGTGGCGGGCTGCTGGGCACCATGACATTCACAGGTAACCTGGTCTTCTCCACAATTGTGCGAATAGTGTGTTCTCCTTCCTGCATCTGTAGCTCCAGAGGGGAGCAGGTACTGAAGCGACCGCGGCACTGGAAAGGCAGGCTGATGCTCTCGTTGGTGCGGTGGTTCATGCAGATCAGGCAGGGCATCTTTCCGCGGCCAAACTTACTGATGGAGTTAAGCTTGCCGATGCGTTTGAAGATCGTGTTGAAGCGTGACTTTTCTCGTGATGTTTTGGCATAGAGGATCTCAGCCTGGCCCATTAGTGTCAGCTCATCCCCAGTGCTCAGCGTGATGTTGTACACTTCTGTGTCCTCGTTGGATTCTCCTGATGCCATCTGGGAGAAAGACGACAGCAGTTTGAACAGATCAACTAAAAATTTAGTCTACCTAATGCTAGTCTAACAGAAGACCTTCAACTGCTACAAATTTTGAAATTAAGTCAAAGAAATGTTGAATAGATGTTTCACATTGCATACACAATACCTGAGAGCCATACTGATAAAGGCATAAAAGGTTATGCCAATATTAAGATACATTAGTGCAGGAGGTCTAAATCCGCAAGCACAAAACCAGACCTTGACATTGAAGGATATTTCCTCCATGACATAAACTCGCTCAGGGAATGCTTTGGCCACCTCCTCCACGCTGTTTAAGTACTGCACTGGCTCCTTAATGTCCCTGTCCTGCTCCAGCAGCTTAAACTGGCCTGTAACAAACAACAGAGCAATTCTGTAACATCATGACATTGTCACACTTTCATATTACATATACAATACTTAATATAAAATATAATGTAATGTAGATGTTATTCTGCCAAATCAGTGCAAAGCAAAGAAATAAATGTTTTTTTTTTCTTGTTCAATTTGGGCATGTTGAACTGAAATAAAATAACATTTTGCCAAATTATCTAAAAATGCTCCAACAGTAAAAGCAGCACATAAAATAGGTAGTTTACTAGGTCTGTATGAACAAAATTAAGAGGAAGGTCTTTTTTTCCTTAAGGGGCCTACTGGACCCTCTCTATAGCCAGAGGAATGTCAATATGAAGAGACCAATTAGCTAATGGACTCCCAACTAAAAGCAGATGGCAGAAATACAGCAGCGCTGATCTTTTTTTTTTTCTGTTTTAATAGGTTACAAGAAAACAGTGAATCCTAGCAGACTAACTTTTCTTTCATTCGCTTTCTTTTTGAAAATACTTCAAGTGTTGGAAAGACGTTTCTATGTACATCACATGCTGCACTGCAACAACAGAGTGGCCTTACCCTCATAATGGACAGGGATCTCGATTTTCGGTCCGATGACATAATGGCCCTCCTCTAGGCTATGGGCAGTAATTGTGGTCCATTGCCGACATGAATGAATCAAGAGGTAGTCATTTTCTCTCAGTCCTTCCACCAGCTCCCCTGAGGCAAACAATATCACATCAGTATGGAACAGTAAACTTAATAGTGTGCACTTTTCGTAAAGATACAGGAAAAATATACAAAAGTGCAAAATAAATACAACAACTATACAGTTAAGCGGTGCTTAGGGATATAACTAACAGCAAGTGCACTATAAACAGATTTTAAATAACATAAAGGGCATAATTTACTCTTATTTATATACTGATAAATGTAGTATTTGTAAGCAGGTCATTCACTTAATTAATATGAGAGGTATGTTGGGTTTAGTGTGCCTTTAACTGTCTGTTGTACCTAGTGAGCGCTCATAAGGGATCAGTTCGAGAGTGTAATGATAGTCTCGGCCCCAGTTCCCATAATGATAATGATCTAGTTCCCCTGACATTATGACTTCCTCCATCTTTACACACAGCTCAGCTCACACACAACAGCGCTCACATTGCAATCACTTCATAATAAAGCAGTGATTAACAAACAACTCTGTTAAGTTATCAGACTATATTACTCGTGCTTTACGAATACAGTTTATCAAGTATAAAAAGCACCTTCCCAAACTGTAAATATTCATATGAAGTTACTTGTATGGGCTCCTTTCTAAAATTTCAGACTGAAGGAGTTGCGGAGGTCGTTGTCTAGATAAAAAAAATCAAAGCGGTTTGTAAAAGATGATACACATTAAATACTGTGAGGCCGGTGTTTGACTGCCTGCAGTCTGTTATTTAACTCTCTGGCCTCTGGCTAATATGCGTTAGCCTGCTAACATCTATGCTTCTCTTTTACGCTTTTTATTTGGCTGTTTTGTCTGTAACTGTTTCAGAACAACTACAGAACGCATCACTACTAATGTCGACTCTGTAGGTTATGTGAGTTAAGCCCTCTGTTCAGGTATTCCGCTGAATGTGTTCAGATAGTGGAGGCTCGCGTTAGCTTAGCGCGCGCAGAGGCCAATTATTGGAATTCCACAGGAGCGCGACCGCCCACGCGCAGCTGCCGCCGCCGCTGCTACACAACAACACCAGCACAACTCTGGACAAACCTTACCGCTGTCCAGCTTCACAATCTGCGGCAGTCTGTAGGCACTAACAAGTCTATCCAAGGGCAGTGTCGTCGTACTCCATGTTACATCTTTCAAACTGTTGTAGAGCATTGATCCAAGGTCCATGTTAGCTTGCTAACATCAGCACGTTAACCCATCGCCGCAAGCATCTGCAGTGATGAAGGGCTCGTTCATGGAGAAAGCTTCGTTAGATGTCCTTTTGATTACTCAGAGGCAGTCGTGGATTGTAAGTGAAACCATGTCTGCCGACTGTCTATTTACATTGACAGGAAATGCCATGAATCCTAAAGCGTAACGATCTCGGAGCTGGAGTGGCTATTTCCTCTTCCCTGTCGCTCCAGCGGTTGCTCGGGCAACCAGCGCCATGATGTGTGTTTTAAATGAATATTCAAGAGACATTTGTGACCCTGGACCATTAAACCAGACACAATGGTCAATCTTAAAATTGAGATGTATACATCACATCAAAAGCTGAATAAATAAGCTTTCCATTGATGTATGGTTTGTTAGGACAGGACAATATTTTGGCTGAGATACAGCTATTTGAAAATCTGAAATCTGAGGGTGCAAAAAAAAGATTTAAATATCGAGAAAATCGCCTTTAAAATTGTCCAAATGAAGTTCTTAGCAATGCATATTACTAATCAAAAATTAAGTTTTGATATATTTACGGTAGGAAATTTACAAAATATCTTCATGGAACATGATCTTTTTTTGAAATCCTAGTGATTTTGGCGTAAATCATTAATTTTGACCCATACAATGTATTGTTGGCTATTGTTACAACAAATATACCCGTGGTACTTAAGACTGGTTTTGTGCTCCAGGGTCACATTTAATAATCTCCTTTGCAAACTAGCTTAATTGGCGCACCTCTGCGGACTTTTTCATTAAAAAAAAAAAAAAAAAAAACCTCAAATAACACTAACACGAGTATTTTGTACTTTTGGACATAGTATCATGCTGACAATAATGTTTTGTCCTGTTTTTGTTGCCTTCCCGAAAATTTAAGCTATCAAAGACAGACATTTAGGAAATTGATGATAAGAAATGAAAGGCAAAGAACAGAAATACAGATGCTCTCATGACCCACATTTTAATAGCAGTGCTTGCTTGTGTACTGATGTTAAGAACACCTTGCAGAATGACTGAAACTGAATGATAAGTGATTGTGAACATCACAAGAGAACTGTAGGAAAATAATGTGATTGTCTTTGTTTGGAAATATGCTGATTAGCATGTTTACAGGGCATTCCAGTAGCTGTGGTAGAGCATATAAACATCTTTTTGATGTATATACTTAACCTTAATCAGAGTGATGTATATGCAAACATGACTGTCTATAGTATTTAGGACCCTGATTTTTAGGAAAGGTTTTTTTTTTTTTTTTTTTTTTTTTTTTTTTCCAGGCATTGAAGGGTCATGCAAATACCTTAAGTACAATAATTTGGTAATCATTTAGCACCGAGGGCATCATTAATGTTTTTACCACCTGATACAATCATAACACCACAGCACTTACTTTGTAAGAGACAGAATATGTGCTTCACACCTTAAAGCAACTAATAAAATAAGCGCCTGTTTTTTTTTTTTTTTAATCCTTTAATAAATATGCCTTACTAACACCAGAAAGTGAACTTACTCCACTAGCAAGTGAGGAAACAAGAAATAAAAGAAGCTTGCGACATGAAGCTGATCACTTCCTCTCTCTCAGAGCATGCGCTTGGCTTGTTCTCTAAGAAAAGTTTCAGATTGCCTCTGCTGGGCTCACAACACAGAAGAACAGTGTTCATTTGTTCATTGCTAATAGTCTTCTGAGGGAGCATGTCATTTGTAAGCACTCTCCGTCAGTGGGACGAGGCCGTGGCTTGTGTGGAGCAAAGAGACCCAGCCTCTGCTCTCAGAATATTCCTCAACATCGAGGAGAAAAACTCCAAGATCTTCTTCAACATTGGCTGTCTTTATTTGAACAACAGTGAGTTAGATGAAGCTGAAAAGGTACAGTTACATGGCAGATTTTGTTTTATGCTACTAAAGAAAACAGTACATTTAAATAAGGTATTTTTTAGACTAATATCCTCTTTGAATTATGATTTGACACTGTTTTCGCTATTTTAAAAAAGCTAGTGGCTGTAAAAAGGAAGTAAAAGTGGTTTCACTTTTTATGGGGAAATGTGTTTCTCTTATACATATGAAGCATTTGACAGAAGTATTGGCAAAGACGAGCACCTGGCTGCAGCATTTTTTCAGAGAGGAGTAACATTCTACAAAAAGGAAAGGTACGGCCATTAAATAAAAAAATAATTTAAGACTGTGTTAGAGGAGACTACAAAACACCACATACTGTCTCTTCAGGAGAAATACCATGACATCTATATATTGACAATGCTCAGAATTGTATCTTCAGGTTTGAAGAGTCTCTTCTGGATTTCCAGCAGGCGTTCAAGCAGTTACGAGGAAATCAACTAATAGATTACAAACCTCTAGGGCTGAGATATAAACTGTATGCTTGTGAGGTAGGACCAGAGACGTGCCGTACATTGGACACTCTATGTGCACAGAATCTTGTTTTTTATTTGTTTTTTGACCATCATTGGTTTTATACCTAATAGTGTACCTAATATACTTAATAGTTGTGGTGTGAGTGATTGATTGATTCCTTTTTTCAGTCGTATCAGTCCATTCTCTGATATGGTCATTTTGTCTTATGCAATTTAGGTGCTGCACAACATAGGACTAGTACAGGCTCAGTTGGGAAAATGGGAGAAAGCTCAAGAGAACCTTCTTACTGCACTAAGCTTGAGGGCAGACGCCAAGTTCAGCCATATTGACCATGCTCTGGATGCCATATTGGTATGTAACTGCTAAAAGTGTTACACACAACATAATTTATTAGTCCTACAATTTTAAACATCAGTCATTGACGTTTTTGCAGATATAAAAACCAATTTTAAAATCGTTAGTTTTAAATAAATATTTAATTTTAAATCAACTTAAAAATTGTTTTAAATTATTGTTAGTATCTGAGGCAACAAAATCTAAGGGCGTGATCTTATATGTGCTGTTGTTTTGTAACATATTGCAGTTTTCCTAATTAGGAATTGGTGAAATTTGGTGTTGCATAGTTACTGTTTCTGGGTAGGTTTTGTGGGAAGTTGTGTAAGCTGCAGGAGGGACAAAATTCACAAGACAGATGATTTTTACTCAGACACTAGTCACTAGTCATCCTTCTACTTCTTGTGACATTTTTGTAAGAATTTTAATGACAAATTAATATGACATTTTAAACTTGTTGCACAAGGATACCATTGAAAAGGATAAAATAAACTCAAGTTATATTACACTGTTGTGCATAGTGCAAACAGTATTCTGTTTGTATAAAAACTGTATGTGGTGACTGTTTTAATGCATTGTTTTAAAACGGATAAACACTGATTTCCTCTTTTCAGAAGCAGAAGCTCTTTCCTTTGGTAGAGATTCGAGCTGGGCTGCTGTTCAAACCCAATAAGCACTATGTGGCAGAGCTGGAGAAAAGGGACTATCTTGGAAAAGCCAAGGTATCCCCATTATCACATCAGTACAGTGTGCAATGCTACCGAAGAGATCCATTTTCTATTTGGCCAGTAAATCAGACAAACTGATTAAGATTAGTGTTTTGTTTTTTGTTTATAGGTTGTGTCTTCTATTGTACCTGCAGATGAGTTTTCTGGGTTTGCTCCACTTCAGCCTCAAGTAAGTAGTGTTGTTAATAAGTCAAGTAAGTAATGAAATTGGTAATATGTTAACGTTAGCATAAAATAAGCATAACAGAGAGAGGTTTGAAGATAATGTAAATGATACACATTTAATGTATATGCTCAAAACATTTCTTTAATTTGTGTATTGTTAGGTTGACAATGTTCCATCTACACCAAAAGTCCCAGAAGTACTTAGGTACGTTTAGGGTCATGGACATGGAAAACATGCATCTTAACTTCTAACTAAAGCTTAAATATGTTTGCAATTCATGGAGTTTTGTATTGTTTTGTTTAAAATAAATGTAAATGTCATAATCATCAGGGTGTTTGAAGGTGAGCCACACACTGTTCTCTATGAGTTTTACCCTGAGACCAAGGAGGAGCTAGCAGTGTTGCCTGGCAACATTGTCTTCGTTCTTCAGAAAGGAGCTGACAACTGGGCATCTGTTGTTTTCAATGAGAAGGTATATTTTTGGTAGATTTAAAAAGCTAATCATAAAGGAAAGTACATTGAGAACAGAAAAAAATGTCCACATGAGAGCCGGCGTTCACTGTCAAGAGAACATTCCAGTGTCCAATGCTAATGTAATCAACATGTGTTTAAAGATACCGTTTGGCTAATAATGCCCTATTGTCTACTTTTTTGTTCTCTTGTTAATTCTAGCGGGGCCTTGTACCTTATAACTTCCTTGAACCCCTCGATATTGTTACAATGACATCAAAACCAATGCAGGTACAGTAGCTGCTTTTTGAACAAATAAGCAGTTTTTCAAACACCAGTAGGGACACAGTAACAAATTGAATATTTATCATACAATTCAGTTTTGATGACTTCAAGTGCACCTGGGAAAGTCATACTCTGAGTCAGGCATTCATAATTACGATAACACGGATGTAGCATAAGCAAACATGCATAAACATAAGCAAGTTTTTGTTACATAAACCATGCATGTTGAGTGGTTTATTTTTAAACAGATAATGTCCTAACATTTGAGCTAAATTACTTTTTGTGTCCTACATTAAGAAATATCACACGTGACCTCTTATAGATTGAACAATTAAATGAAAACGATGATATACCAGCTCCTCCAAGAAGAGCACCTCCTAGCATACCAGTGGGTACGGAAGGCCTGAAGACTGTGAACGCAGAGGTTCAGTATTCCCCACATACTCGTGATATAATCACAGTTTATTAACAGTAAATGGATATCAACTAACATAGCTATCACACAATGCTTACATAACGTATTGAAAGGCCAACTTTTATTAGATACAGCCTCATTATGTTTATTGCATCATGGTTATTATTAATAAGTTTATTTCTCAAGATCTGCTGTATTCTTCACAGACTAATAACATTAGGGACTTCTCAGGCTGCATTGTGAAAGTGCACTTTCGGTTCACCATAGCAGTCAGAATTGCACATGGACAATCGTATGGCATCATTCTTCAGACAATAAGCTCTAAACTTAAGCTGCCTGCATCAGCGTTAACTTTATGGTAACTATACCAATTAGAACATTCCCAGCACCATATCGAAACATTTCTGGAGAGAAAAAAAGTTGTAATGTGCTTTTCAGTTATGCCAAGGAAGGTGTTGAGGAGAGAGTGAATCTTGAGGAATCTGAAATGGAGGCTGTGTGGAATAGTGTGAAAGATAACCGTCTTGCGCTGTGGTGTTCAGTGACTGAGGTAAAATACAACAGCTTGACTCATCTATGCTCACACAGATTGAAATAACAGCATAATATAGCTTACTGTACACTACACTTGAAAATAGTCATATTAAAATAAAACATACATACTGCTGTTCAGCTTTACCAGTAACTTAACCGCAAAATTTATTTTCTGCCATTATTTTCTAAGAGTAAAAGTGTGCCTCATGAGAAAGTGGTGGCTCTGTACTCTTATGCCTCTTCTACCCCTGAAGACCTGGATTTCGAACAGGGGAACATCATCACGGTTCTTTCCAAAGGTAGGAACTAATACTGTGATGCTTGTAATTTACTGATTTTACTGGGCATAAAATACAGTATGAACTATTAAGGCATTCTGGAGATTATTTATGTTGACTTTTTGTTTCATTTTCAGTCAATGATGAGTGGCTTGAGGGTCAATGCAACGGGAAGGTTGGCATATTCCCATCATCCTTTGTTAAAGCACTTAATGGGGATCAGCAATGTGAATGAATCATTCATCCAACAGTTACAACTAATGTGTTGATTTGATCATTTGGGAGAAACCTGTAGTATTTTAGGGCCTGTGTTTTAATTATTTAAATTCATGCCAGAACTTGCTGCTTCACTATCCCACTTTGGCTGTGCGGTAGTCGTTCCACATTTCACATACAGTATTGAGGTCATATTTTTGAAGTCAGGAGAATGAGTTTTATTCTGTTTGAATATAAAGACATAAACAATACAGCATTCAATCAATTTTGAAATAATTATAATTTTTCTGTTATTTGCTTTCTATAATTTGCAACCACACAATAGAACACAATACACAACAGAACATAACATTCTTATATTTAACGAATATTCATTTACCTTCCTTGATTTACACACACTCTTTTCAACAGAATTAAAACATTTTCCCAGAACATATTCTGTATTATCACAATTACATCCATTTCAATATATTGATGCAATTCATATGCTGCGAGTGTGAAAGTAGTTTTTTGATGATTTCTTATGGCAGCGCAATAATAAATGACTTTTATGATTTTTGAAGAGGTGTTGAAGCATCTTTATTTCCCACACCCTCCTCCTCATAAGCGATGGCAATGCCTCTCCGTCCTGCCACAGCTTTCACTACTGGCGTCTGCCCCAGTTTGGGCTCCAGTCCCTGCCAACTACGGCCAGACAAAAATGATGCTACAAAACAAAAAGATCATGATTATATTCTGCATTTGCATGACTCAAACTTATCCATTTCAAGCTACTAAGTTCAAGGATTACTACTGCAACTACAGTTCAGTATATATACCTGCTGTGTTTGTATTGGCCACAGTGAGAGTCTGATTTCTCGGGACGAGTGAAGAAGACTCTGATGTGCCATTTATGATCTCTGATGAGGTGGTGGAACATGTTCGCAGCGCTCCTGTGATTAGAGAGACATCTGTGGTCTCTTCCCCAATGGCAGACTGGTCTGGTTCAGGGAAGCCCACATGACTGCTTCCACCTATAATATACGTTTCCTATTAGATGCCTAGAACAATAACATTTATATATACACTGACCTCATTCAAGGCCCATATTCTTAGTAGAAATATATTAAACGACACCATATCAACATCACAATACTTTTCTAGTGCTTTCTAGAATGAGTTGTTGAAATGAGTCAATGACATACCAGGCAGTAAATCTCTGAAGTCGGTCACATATTCTCCAGTCCACTCTCTGTGCTTATTGCAAGCCAACTCCATCTCAAAGGGAGTCACCACAGGTTTGTAGAATTCACTTGAATCTAGTAGCGAGTTCTCTGGACAAGCAACTAGCACGTAAATGTCAATTTCCAAGAAGTTAGCGAGCTTGGGAACATTGATCTTTCCCATAGCAAACATATAGCTCTTCTTGCCTGCTTTGTGAATAATGTCTTTAAGCTGCTCTATGATGGTCAGATAGTTGGCGACACCCAGAGTGCCCACCAAAATGCCCACCACACTGGCATCTTTGGCCCGCTCGATGGCATAATAGCGTTTCATCAGTGCCTTGTTGATTTTAACCGATTCCACTCGTCCTGTGTGTGTTTCTGGATTGAATGAGCTGAAGGCACAGTGGTTCCAGGTCATCATGAAGTTTGTAAGAGTCAGGCCTTCCTGGCCAATGTAAAACATACTGTAATTATCAACACTCTGCCCCGCTTTTACACTAAACTGCCTGCCAAATTTAAAAATGACTCTATCATCCTGTGACTCTATGTGATCACTGTCCACACAGCTGTCCTGAACCAGCTTAGCACCACAGGAATGATCTGTTTTTAGAAGAGAGACCACAACATTGGGGTAGATTTCACACAGAAGTGTCCTGAGATCACCTGAGGAGAGATGAGATAAATGAACTGTCATGCACACATTCATGAAAATGAGCATATAAGTAAACATTAGCATAGACTAAACAGTAACAATTACCTATAGCATGTGAATAGGTGACATCATACAATATGATGACATGACTTTGGCAGTCAGGATAAAGCTCTTTAAAGGCTGCAGCACACTGCTGGACATCAATAGGTCTCTTCCCAAACACATACAGAAGGGGTAGTCTTCTGCATGGGCTGAGGCAAGATGGCCCATAATGCACTATACAGTCTGCTCTTACATGTTCTGCCGCTACCTCATCCACACAACAGCTGAAAAGAAAATAAACAGATAAACGGAAATCAGATTTCTGCTCGTGCAGCCACACATAATGAACCGGAGTCACTCTGGATAAAAACATCTGTATGTGTAATGTACACGAAAACAGTTCTTACCTGCCATAGGATGTGTCTCCTAAAATGAATGTCTTGGCATTGGTTTCCTTCTCTATTTCGACAGAGACCCGGACGGCATCAGGCAGAAATTCATCTGGAAACTGTAAGGCTACCTGTGATAAAAACAGACACCCTAAAATGATCGATTGGACACTTGGTTTGAGTAAACAAGACAGACGACTTCTAAAGATGCTGCCTTGCCTTCTTGAATTGATTATTAGTGATAAAGTGGCAGGTCTCAGCTATCTGATACAGCTGCACCAGATTCCCAGCATGGCTGTCCGTCCTGAGGAAGGACACACTGACGGGGCGCTGGAGCACTGCCTCACTGCTGCTGCTGAAAACATCTGTCATCTTCAGGCAGGAGTACTCTGGGTCTAAAGAGAATCAGAGTTATATTCCATTCTTCATACTGCAGGAAAGAGCAAACATATCAAAGCAATTAACCTTCCCCACAACAGCACACATCTTATATTTCACTTTGATCCAACCATTAAAGTAGCTCGGAGCTGTCATTAAAGGCCCAGAATATTGACAGGTTTTACATTGTGATGACGCTGACTTCCCTAAAAGTGAATCACATTTTTATTAAAATATACAGCTGTTATGTCTTCCTACCCTAAAGACAAGATTTGTTTTAACTGCAGTCAAAAGGATCATTTTAATACATTACACTTAGTCTAATAAGTTGCCGTGAAACCATCCGGGAGTTGCTATCTGAACATCTACAAGCAGCTAAAATTAGATGACCGATGGATAAATTAATCTTATAACTTAATATGCGTGCAGGCAAATTACAATTAATTTATAATTAACCACAACAAAACGCAACATACCAAAACACAGGAACACATTACTCGTTAGTTTCCACGTGAGCTAGCGGAACGCTGCAGGCTCTTCTTCATCGTTCAGCCCTTCTGACCTGCGTTCATCATTCTGCCCCCTACTGTCCCGGAGAGACCGCGAGAACCTCCTTATTTGACACAATTCAACAATTCAAGACTAAAGTTTTATTAATCAGAATAACTGTGACTTACATTGAATCAGAACCATATTACAATAAAAATATATACACTTTTTTTTGTACATCTTGTGCGTTTAGTTCTCACCTCTCATCAATTGAAATCGTTTTGACAAATGCATGTACTAAATTCCTTAAATCATTAACAGAACAACCCAAGGCACTTGAATTGACATCATACACCTGTTTGTCAGAGCTCTGTCACAGCTGTGCCAATATTCAGTACAACAGCACTATTACTTGTGACATGCTTAAACATGCATGGAAGGACATTATCTGATGCACAACATAAACAACTGCAAAGTTAATAGCTGTGTTTGAAAAAATGGCTATGTGTGTTTGTTTGTTTTTTAAAAAAAGTGTATGTATATTTATTTGCAAGTCTTTGGTTTATAACATACCTTGCACCTTCTTTGGCATATTTGTGTACTGTGTTATCTTGGGATTGATGCATCTGTTGACAGTGGTTTTAATAAGCATGAACATCATGAAATAATGCAAGGTGTAGTACTATGTAGATACTATCTAGGTATGTAAATGTGCTTTGTTTTTCCTATCAGAACTTGATATAATAACGCAGGAATGAACATTTGCTCCTACAGGAGTCTTATGACCCACGGCTGATGAGACATTTTCTCAGGAAGAACAAAGCCTGCTGATGTTTACATCCATATCCGATAGAATCCGAGTATGACTGTGAGACACGTGAAGACTGAACCTAGAAGAATTACAAAAAGCATGAATCAAAATAAATACTGAAGTTTCCTACAAACTTGTTCTTTTAATGACTTCATAAATTATTTTGTAAATAAAAGTTAATCTTGACTTCTGCATCTGTAAGATTAATACAAGGATATGGCTGTGTGTAAAAATATCTTTACCGAGACCAGTGGTTGAAAAATATACCGAAATATCAATTTAAGTTACTCCTATTCAAGTGTGCAAACAAGTAAAATTAACAAAATATTCCAAAGAATATAACTTTTTTTTACCTGCCAGATATTTGATGGTATCCAGTTTATGTGACTCCAGCAAAGTCTTGAGGCCCGCCACTTCTGTGTCGATTTTCATGTTAGTCTGTGTCATGTGACGATCCTGCTCAGAATGCTAAGAAAGAAAATCCAGTTTAAAATGTTTCATACAAAAAAATCAAGACGACATTATTGTCCTAAACACTGGTGTGTCTCACCATTTCCATCAGTTCATTCCTGGTCCCTATCAGCTTTCTGTCAAAGTCGACTGTCTGTAGCAAGAGCAGACATCTCAGTTAAAGCATCTCTATTGCCAGCAACAACTCAAATAACCAACAAATCTTTGGATTTCAGAGACGGTGAAGCTTCCAAACCTGTTCTTCTAGTGAGCCATTATTTCACTGTACTTACCAACTCCTTCACGCGGCTTTTCTCCACATTCAAATCCAAAATGGCATCCGCACGCCTTTTGTTTATCACATCCTGCAGCATAAAACAAAATGGAAAATGACAATGACTATTGTACACAGTAAAGACCTATGTATAAGGGTTGTGTATGCCTCTCTGACAAGCTCTAAATAGCAAAGCAAAATATTTTTTTCATTAAAAGTTATTTTTTTGTTTACTTACAGTGAGTTGTATTCTTAGCTGTGATAGCTCAACCTTGATTTTCTGTAAAAGAAATAAGATACAGCACATAGTACTTCTTCATTAGGTGAACGCACAAAGCTGTTAAAAAGTCAAATCAAAGCAATTAGCAAACTTTTTATTTCACAGCTGTTATGTTATATTTATTTGAATTCACCAAGATCATATAGAAACTGCAGAAAGAACGATTTATAAATATATACTTTTTCCTTTAATGTATACTTTTATTGAGCACGGATGCATTAAATTGTTCAAAAGACATAATGTTACATAAGATTTATTTCAAATAAATGCTGTTCTTTTGAACTTTAGATTTACCAAAGAATCCTGAAAATTTTTTATCAAATATTTTTTTTTAATTATTAAGCAGCACACTTATATTCAACAGTGATAATAAAATAATTATATCAGAATGACTTCTGAAGGATCATGTGACACTGAAGACTGGATTAATGGCTGCTGAAAATTCATCTTTGCAAACCCAAGAATTAGATTTGTAAACATTTTTAAATTGTAAAAATATATCTATTTTTGATCAAATAAATGCGGCCTTCGTGAGCATGAGACCACTTTCAAAAACTAAAGAATCTTACTGACCCTAAACCTTTAAACGCTAGTCATATAATCACACTGAATACAGAAAAATGATTTTCAAGTATAGCAATGGAGTAGGCGATGATGATGATAGATCGCACAGCACAACCTCACCTCATTCTCTGCTAGTAATGCTGAGAATTCACTCTTCTCCAGAATGATCATGTCCTTTTTCACAGCAGCAATATGAGACATGACTTTCTGTAACATGATTTCCTGTAAAATTAAAGTTGTTAAGTAGAGTAAGTGACCTCTTTGACCTGGGCTCTGCTATGAGGGAAGCTGTATAAACAACAGAGCCCTTTTTTAATGTGTACATTAAAAACATCACACCATAATCAACTTTGGTAATCGTTTGCCAGCCATGTATCTGACAGTCATTTACACAACAAATCATTCATCAAACGTTGAATACACAATCTAACACCTCACATTAGCTAAAACAAAAAGTGTTGGCCACAGGTCAGGGTCCACTCGATCAGAAAAGACTGGAAGGTCAGTGAAAATCTCACCTGCTGCGTTTTGGTAGCCATGTCACCGTACATAACGTCCATGTTTGAATTTGTGATATTTACCATCATATTGACAATGACCTCTGCCTGCTGGGTCACGAAACCTGAAGGACACAGAACATTTTGATGGATCACTGAACTGGTATTAGCCAGAGCATTTAGAAACACAGACAAGAAATCTTACCGCTTTCCTCAAGCAGCTGAACCATTGCATGAGTATCAAAGAATAACTTCCTGTTACCAGACTTGGCTATGTCTGATTTTTTCAGGTCATACTGAAGAGTTTTAACTGAGGTACTCAACTCTGAAATAAAGACAATGGAGAACAATTAGTGAGTGGAATATGCAAATCATGGAGAACTGGTCATTAGTAAACAAACAGAGTACCTGCAAACCGTATCACTTCTAATAGCAAAAACATGCATGTGTGCATACATACCTCTGACCAACACGCGTGGACCTCTCAAGAGCCGACAGAGCTCCGTGTCAAACCTTAAATAATTAGTCCTCATTCCGTAAAATCCGTATCTAATCGCCGAGATCAGATGTCTGCTGTCTGCAGACCTCATCCTGCTCAAAATAAGCACTTGCTTATGTATCAATTACAAAATATGAGGAGGACTTTAAAATGTTGCGGGATCGCGGCGCGGGACCTGATGTGACCGCATGATCTGGCTTTTCTCCTCTGTGTCCGTCCCCTAAAGTCATTACATACACGAAAGCCTCTTAAATTCCTGAAATAAATCAGGAGAATTGTATATAACTGAAACTGTAACACATTTGTGTGTTATAGTGTTAAAAACACTATAAAGTTTTCCAAACGGATCCCCTTTCTATTTGACAGAACCACCTCTCTCAAACTTCCTGGAAAAGAATCGAGTAAACAATGACGTTTCACGTACACGTGATGGTTTTTAACACAAAACGTACGTACGTTCTGAACGTAAGCACGTCATCAAGTTTATCTAAATGGTATACAGGCGTTTTATAAGTACAAATTAGTGCCTCAAATGATTAAAAATTATTAATTTTTATTGTTCAGCGAATGGTAAGTGAAGAGAGGGGCTTCATAACGTTTGTTTTCAACCTCAGGAAATCAAATGAAATATTGTTTTTACAATATTGTTGACAGTAAACAGTAAATACCAATAAACATAAGACACACTAGAGACTGACTCTAATATCAGTCTGATGTTGCCTGACTGATCTTACAACACATTCAGTAAACTGGTTGCAATAGTTTATTTTAAAATGCATTTATTTTATTTATTTGACAAAATATAATATTAGTGAGATATTTGTAAATGAAGAAATTACAGTGCATGAAGGAAAACAAAAGGATTATCAACAACATTGTCTCAAAATACTCTGTTACACCTTTGGAAAAACCTTTTTCAAATCTCTTTGAAAAAGCAACCTTCATATTGAGGTAATTACAATATTCATTTTCTGTAAACTGTTTCTTACCTATATTTTATTATCAGTTAACCTCTGGTGTATTATTAGTGACTGAGAATTAATGCCAGTTAACATGACTAACATTTTAAAACAAATAGTTCCATTGTTTCTAGCTATGTACCGGTTTTCTAGCTATGTACCGGTTTTCTAATACGGTTTTCTAATACCCACGGCTGAAGTGCCCTTGAGCAAGGCACTGAACCCCCAGTTGCTCCCCGGGCGCTGGATATAGCTGCCCACTGCTCCGGGTGTGTGTGTTCACGGTGTGTTCACTTCTCACTGCTGTGTGTGTGCACTTGGATGGGTTAAATGCAGAGCACCAATTTCGAGTATGGGTTACCATACTTGACAAATGTCAACAATTAAAATTAAAACATCGTATGATGTAAACTAAATAGTAAAAAGTCACAATAGATAAAAACGTGGATACCACATTAATGCCCGGTGCATTTCTGTTGGTGGTGTTTTGAGAACACAGTGCAGACTTGCTAGGTAATAGTTAATGGACTGAATGTTGTGTGAGTGTTGATACTGTATTTGCTATAGTCAAAAACTAAAACAAATGATGAGTTCTGAAGGTACAGCATGATATGAACAGCCCACTTATGTTTATATACAGCATCCTAAAAGTACATCAATAAATCAGAAAGTAAATCAGATTTTACTACTTGCCGAAATTTCACATTTCAGTTCTGCATTAGAGCGAAGATTTATTCATCAGGCTCTCTTTTGCTATAAAAGATCACACACCCAAAGTTAATGGCAGTTTTCTGCTGTGTAAAAAGGACTCACAGGCTCTGTTAAGATCAATGGTAAGGAACTGTTACATAGTTAATAAGTACACAGACTGTTGATGTTTGGCTGAACACAACTGAAGAGACCTCTGGAAAAGAAAAAGCCTACACAACACAAGTGATGATAAGACTTCAGACCAGGAACACCACACACACTGATAGCACCATGGCAAAGATCGCCACACCACACAGCATCATTACTGCAAACATCTGGCTGCGCCTGCAAAAGCCTTGAGCTGCCTCTTCATCGATGGACAGCAGCGCTAGCGAAGCGCTGTCAGTACTGACGGGGTCAGCATACTGAGGACCCAGTGCCTCCACTGACCAGCGCAGCACATTGACCTTCAGCTCCATGTCCTCCAGCGTACGGTCCACCTGTGCGATCTCCTGCTCCAGCTGACTCTGCTCCTGACCCTCCATGCTGGATGTCTGGGACCCGTCACCTGCCCCCTGCAGGTCAGGCAGGCTCAAAGCCCGTGCTGCCACCTCTGTTGTCCCCCCTGCTTAAGCAAATACGTGTATCAGACTAATTACAGGGTTGTGACAGTTAAGGTCACATTTACTGTTACTCAGTGAAAACCAGTCAGTCCAAAAGACCTTAATCAGGGTTGCTCCATATTTAATGTTTAAAGGGAATGAAGTACAGTGCTTTCAATGGATTCCACTGTTGTTTAACAACATTTTGATTGTTCAGCTGACTAAATCCCTTTCCGAAAAAAAAAAAAAAACATTGATTAGACAAAAAAATCCATAACATAGTTTTAAAAAGCTGTAAGGCTCTGTAAAGACTGTGAACAATGGACACTTGTCGATGGTTTTCCATGGCAAATTTTGCGGAAATTTTGTAAATCTGACAGCACCTGTACATTCATATGTTTGAGGAATATACAGAAGTTTGTCACTAGTCTTAAATAATTAGCAATCTGATATGAAACTGCTACAGTTATGCATGCTTACCCTGTATGCCTGTCTGCACCATGGCACTGTTATTGGCAAGGGAAAAGTGCTTGACCATGGTGAAAACCTTGCACATGTCTGCATGTAAGAGCTCCAGACAAGAGGAGAATGCCACCCACAGCAGCTCTGTTTCCTTCCTCTCAGCCTCCGCTAATGTTTTATCCCTCAGTCGAGCTGTCAGGTGGTTTCTGCAGGACAGCGCTAGTGTCTGGGCTCGCTCTCGTGTTTGCTGAAGATCACGTCGTAGGCTGGAGTTGTCCGTGCATCCACCAACACAGGAGGCCAAGTGCCGATAACATGCCACCACCTCAAGAGTCAAATCAGATCAACTATGGAGTTATGAACTTAAACTTTAGAAATAAAATAATATATGGTTATCATTCATCAATATCTAGACTGACATCTCATATTTAATAAACAGAAAAGGTTTGATGGCACAATGTAATTTCATACATTAGCCAAACTTTTCTGAGTGCAGTTATTAATAATGATTACATAACTCACTGACCCAGGTTCAGAAACATTAATTACCTCCATCCCAAGTTTTATAGAGCACAAGGCTGGTGGTTTACTTGACATACATTAGGCCATTTTTAGACTAAACAATACTGCTTGTGGTGGAAAAAAATCTTCCCAAAGATCATTATGGATAGACTAAGGATTAGTTTGAGTGACAAATATTACTTATAATCTGCTTGTCATAAGATGGCTATTTCAGGATAAGCTTTGGAAACTTTTGGGATCTTGGTTTAGTATATGCTGTCTATGGCCATTTGGATTTGAAAAAGATGTAAAAAGATTTGATCATCTTTAAATTTTTCTTTAAACTGTATGCCTGAAGAGAATATGTATTAATGCTTAAGTAGGTGAACGGAGTAAACAGGTGATTTTGCTGCTCTAGTCAGAGTACTGACACATGCCTTCACTGAAGATAATCAAGCAGTGGAGCGTGGATCATCCCTACTCAGAGATAGTGCCTTTTCACCCTAAGGCTTGAAGAACACACCATTATAAGATGCTTTCATGTTCAGCCTGGAATTAAGGAGAAATAAGGACACGCACATGCTTTGACATCTTCAATCTAAACCTCAATAAGGTTGTCATCAGGTCTTAAACACAATGGGAAAACTGTACTCCCTTCATTTTTTTTTTTTTTTTTAAATCTTAGTTAGCATTAGACCACACAAAATAAAATATATGACAACATATAATATTTAGGGAAAGATTTATATTATAATATTTTATATAAAAATAGGTCTGTTAGAAAAAAAAATGAATGAATGGTGCCCTGATTATTAAAAATGTTTAGAAAATATATCACCATAAAACTCTCTGAAAAGTGTGGAGGTTTGTTTAGAGAAAGGTTCAGTTATTGGATAATGTAATCTCAACTCACCTTGATGAGGGAGTCCACCAGTGCTTTTCCCTCTTGCAGTGGCTGTGCTGAAGTTCCATCGTCAGCGACCTTGTTGTTGCACAGTGGCATTGGGTTATGTTCACAAAGGTAACAAGGGTGAATCCCTGTTCCAAAAGCTACAATCCACCCCAAACTCAGCAACCCTTATACACCCTTTGTCTTAGCTGGTGTAAACTATGGTCCATATTTGTTCTGCCGGTCCTCTCTGAAAAGCTTTGAAAGCTTAATGTATCAATTTTCAACTACAAAAATAAAAATCTTAGAAAGGAAAATAAAGATTACAAAAGGTCAAGGTTACAAAGGTTCAAAGGTTTCCAAAGAAAGAACAAAAGAAAAAAAAACAGAGAGGTGTGGAGCATTATGATGTGAAAGTCGAGTGTGATAATCCGAGCGATTGACCCCTTTGCACTGAAGCCGTGTGGTTAAGCTCATTACAAGCTGCTGAGAGGTGCGGAGATGCTGGGGCCTGGGCATACGTCACTAGCTCCTCCAGGACCCCCTTCTTCTTGTTCTTCCATCACTCTCTCTTTCTTTCTCTCTCCTTTCTCTTTGTGTGTGTGTGTCTGTGTGTGCCTGAATGACAGGCCAGGCCCTGAGGGGCAAGTTGTGGTCCAGTGTTTGCAGCGGTTCTTGTAACGGTCAACCAACATGTCCAGGGTGAAGCTTACACAGAATGAACTCCAATACATAGCATATAAAGTTTCAATCTAAACATATACAATAAATATATAAAAATGTAAACAAGGATTAGTCAGGCAACTGTTAGTCTCCTCTGTCTCAGGTCAAATTAGATTAGGGGCATGTTAAAATAATCCCTGAAATATATCTGCTGGATTGGTCTGGTTATCCCATCTTAACCACGACCATACAGACCATACAGGTGCAAATCCCTTTTTGACTAACATATGGAATATACTTTTGGACAATATATGAAGTAATTTGACAGGAAATACAAACACATGAACATGAGAAGAAATAGGCCTAAATTATCAACAGACTAGGTTTTTTGGTTTGGTTGGTCCATTCACAACATCTAGTCTTAGGGTTTAAACCTCTTCCCAAGAGATTATAAATCAGATTCTCTTGGCATTTAACATTAGTAGTTTTGGAGGCTTGTTGGCTACTTCATGTTTTTATTATTTATTATGTTATTTAGAACATATAATCAGCGGATTATCACAGTTCGAGATGTGATTTCAAAGTAGTTATAAATTGTGACCCAGGAACAACTTCCCCAGTGAATAGTTTAATTAAATTAGTTTGACATGATCATCAAATAATGAAAATTACACTTTTGATAAGCATACATAGCCTAATAAAATTGTTATTTAACCCTTTAACTTTACTAATGCAATTATCTACTTTTGATATACTGTACTATAATAATAATAGCTTACTCTCAATGTTTTACCATTCACTGACTAGCATAGCACAGTCATTATGGTCATGAGTTTTCTTTGTACATTTAATCAGGCACATCTTTTACATGTGACGTTGTATATTGTACAATACAAAGGTAATTTGTTCAACAGATATTAAAGCATGTCATTTCATCAGGGTTGACTGTTTTCCAGTTCTCTTGTCTTTATTTGTCTTTAATCTGAGTAGAAAAAAGGTTGAACAACTTATCACAAATAACATTCAGAAAAACAATGCAGTTTTGTTTGTTTTATTACTTAAACCACATGAAACTTACCATACCTTGTCTTCAGGGTTTTGTAACCCTTGAGTTGTGTCTGAGACTTATGTGACATTTTGTTTACCATCATTCTGGTGAAAAAAAAGAAAGTTAAATTTATACATATAAACATACATACATAATGGCCTTAAAACCTCACTTAGGTTAACTGAGGTTAGAATAACTGAGCTGAGAAGAAAAACTCAAGACCTCATAACTCCATCTAATGTGTGACAGACAGCAGACTGAGAGCATGTTATTGGTTTACATGTTATTTTACTGAAAGCTGCACACAAGAGGGCCCTCGTGTGTTAGTCAACAAACCACAAGCAGCTTTGGCTGTAACACACGTGTCATATCTAAAGTAATAGTTAGCCTTGTTATCATTTATTTACCCCCACATCATGTTTTTCCAGAAGAGGTATGTGGTTGTGTGAATATAGACATCAAGCTACCTTCTTTTGTGTTCCATGCAAAAAATAAAAGTATATGATTGGGAACAACAGGAGTGTGAATAAATCAAAAACTTCATATACCACTTTTCCTAAGAACCCTACAAACCCTAAATAAAACTCTATTCTGTATAGATTTATGAGTAGTTAATTTAAATTTTTCATGAGAAATGAAGGAACTGAAGGGTACCTCTACAAGGTTCAGTGCAACGGTTGTTTCCAAAATACTTTCTTGTGTTGTATTTGCATTTAATGTATGGTTTGTCATCTGTGGTGAAAAAGAATCAGGACATATATATACATAACTGAAATTTAATTTGAAAGTGATTAAAGCTCTTTATCTTACTAGAGGCGAGATTTACAGCATGATATAGTTTAACTGTGGTTCCAATATTACTCTGTTTGAAGCAAAAATGGCACTTACCTGCTCGGAATCACTTCCATTAACAGGACCTTCCTGTAGATATCAATGAGGCAATAACTGAGGTTTATTCTCTTAAACAGTAGCTATGGTATGCTAGCATATATATTATTAAAAGTTACGATGTCTCCATCATGAATTAACCCAAAAAATATTTTGGGGATGTTCATACTTTTGTCATTTCACACTGCATTTATGAATACTTTGTCTTGAACACAAAAGTGTTATTGCTTTTGTGTTCAGACTCTTGAAGGCAGATAATTACCTGTAAGGGTATGTAATTCAGAAATGTGAATGCGTTTATCCTGGGTGTGTCTTTGGATGATGTCTGTGTAAAGATCAGGTAGTATTATTAAAAACAACACTTGTAGTGATAGTAAACAATCATATATATATATATAAAATAATGAAATGATGGCTTTTGAAACTATAACCACTATAAAAGCTGAACCAGTTCTGCATGGTACAATGGACATAGGCTTAATGACAAATACATTACTGATCAGTTACTTATTTTCTTTGTCAGCCGTTTATCAATAATTATAAATATACACAAATCTCAGAACAGAAAAACATATATTCACTATGTCAGTGACAACTGCAAAACTGTGATAGTCAGGAGTGTCTGATTAATGCTATAAGAGAAATATTTTGACATACCTCGTTCCCTAGAATTGTCAACAAACAGACACACAGAGCACAGATGAACACTTTTGTTTCCATCCTCAGTGTCACTGTATCACTCGGAGGTTTTGTAGCTGAGATGTCAGAGGGGTTCAGAAGAGCTTTTTGTGTTTGTGTATTTTTGGAGCTTGTTCTTTTAACAGGGAGGAGCCTCGAACAAACTGTTGGATCAGGTGCTTTTTTTTTTTTTTTTGGTAACAAAGTCTCTTAAAATGTCAAAACAAAAATGGACACTAAAATTAAACCCCTAGAACGTGATTTCATTCGTTACCATCTTATCCATCAATGTTCCAGTTAATGGCAGAATATTTTTGATTAACACACATGTACACATAATACAGACTTATAACAGTTACAGTAATTTTTAATAAGTCAATAATATACTGTAGATGCAGAAAAAAAGGTTAGATGTCATACTGGATTTAACACATTTTTAATGAAAACAGCTGTGAGGGAAATGCACTGTGTAAATGCCTTAGATCACATAATTTTAACATCTCACAACTTTCAAAACTGTTTAAGGGAGTTTTTTTAAGTTTCATCAGCCGAACAATTGTTTTGTTGAACAACAATCATCTGAAAGCACTGCATTTCTATATTTGACCATTAATATATACCATATTAAAACAGACTTACATAACAGAACAGCCTTTTGTGTTGATCAGGAATATTAGAGAAATAACATTTTCAATAAAGGCAATGGTACGTAAGCTTCTGTTTTAAATGGCTTTCCCCAAGTAATGTTCTGGATTTAGAAAGTGACAAAGCAGCGGACCGAAAAGGTCAACTAAAGACCTTGAAAAAAGTACGACTTAAAAATATAGTGAAATGCCTCATTTACAAGCGAAAAGGTCATAATTCCAGCCTGACTGAACATTTGTGCTGCCTGCTGTCCTCTTGCGCCACCTGGTGGTGATTTCACAAACGAGTTTCACGTGACATGATCGTATGATGCAATATATGTCGTGCACGATCATTTAAATTTATTTTTAGAATTTTTGGTCACAGCATGATTAAATTTTATCCTTCGAGTCCATTTTGATGACTTTGCAATAATGATAAAATCTTAATAATGAAAACTGAGCGTGTGAGTGTGTGAGCAAGAGAGAGTTGTCATGACAACGCCATCAACACTAACTGTATCCAACAACGGCGAGGCTAGTGTGTGATGAGCTAGCGCACGGGCCGCTGAGGTGAGTCTTCGAGACACTATTAAACCACCACGATTACTCTCGCTCGAGATTAAACACAACTCTCGTGTCATATAATAGCTTATACAGAGACTCGTGTGTGGCGCTGTGTGTGAGATAGCCGAAACATTGCAGGAACGATGAGCTCGCAGGCGTCTCCAGTAAAGGTGTTCATTCGCATCAGACCCACAGCCAGCTTCGCGCACGAGCTTATTGAGTGCCCACCTGACCAGCAGGTAACTCGTGTGCCCTATGCCCAATTCTGTCTTGTTCAGATGTTTATTTTAAATATACCAAATGTGTAAAGGTAGTGTTTCTTGCAACCTGTGTTTATTCCAACAAATTCAAATAGCAGTAAAACATAAGTACGATAAAAATACTTTTGTGCAAGTCATAAAGATTTGAAGATTTCGAATTCCTTCTGGAAATGCAGGAGGATTTGGCCAAATACTTAGTAAAATCCACACTTTAATAATTGAACAAATCCACAATATTAGCAACTAAAAATTCAACATCAAAATTCAGAGAGAGAGAAAGAGAGAGAACATATTTTATAGTTTTCAAATATTTAAAACTTAGCCAATATTTAAGTTGTAGCAGTTTTATTTATTTATTTTTTGAAAATGTGCTGTTTCTGAGAATAAATGTCATTAATTATTTAAAACTTAATCTCTTTAGCCTTCAGTAGAAAAGAAGAGAATCTGAGAAACTTTCTTTTTGGAGAAATAAAAAAACAAGGAATGTTTTTAAAGCACTATTATTACAAACTCCTGCATAAAATTAAGGCCAGAAATTATTCAATTACATAGTCTTGGGATCACCGATCCACAGGAAACATGCTTGAATAAAACAGACTGATGGGTGCTAATTATGCCTGTCCTTGTTTCTCTCTCTCTAAGACTTTGAAAGTGAGATCAAGGAAAGACTCTAATAAAGGAAAGAGGAATAATCAGCTGAGCTCATGGGTATTTCAGCTGAATGGGGTGCTGGATAATGTGTCACAAGAGGACACCTATGATCGTGTTGCCCGGAGTGTAGTGCTGGGAGCCTTCGCGGGCTACAATGGTTGGTCATTCAAATCTGAAATCACAAACATTCACATGGGCAGTCTATACTGTGAAATAAAAAGCTTATAAAATGTGTGTTTAGGTACAATAATGTGCTTTGGGCAAACTGGAGCTGGGAAAACATACACTATGACGGGTGCTGCAGAGACTTACAAACACAGAGGCATCATTCCTCGAGCCCTACAGGAGGTGATTCAGATTCACGATGAAGAAGCACAGTGTCAGTGTATCTGCTCTTATGGCTGACTCTCATTTCCTCAGGTTTTCCAAGAGGTGGAACATCGTGCAGATCATACCTTCTCTGTTCATCTCTCCTTTCTGGAAATCTATAATGAGACTATGGTAGACCTGCTCTCCAGCATAAAGAAAGGAAAGAGTTCGAATAGTGGGGTCTTAACTGTGATAGAAGAACCAGGGGGTGGAGTCTCAGTCAAAGGCTTGTCTTTACATCTAGTTCACAATGAAGAGGAGGCTCTTAATCTGCTTTTCGAGGTAAGAGGTCAAGTCAGAAAGTCACGAGGTATTTGAGCAGCTTATTTAAAATAAAAAGATAAATGCACATTTATCTCAGCAAAAAAAAGACCATTTCCAGTAAGCAGAATTCTTATCGGGTTGTGTTTGCACTGTTAGGGGCAAAGGTTTGTTCTTATCTCTTTCACTTCTGTTGACAAATTGGCTAATGAAAGCCATACGGCATAACCACCATCAGAAAAAACAGAAACTTCATTAAAGGTCCCATTACATTAAAATGATTGCCAAAAGCATGAATGAATTGCCAAAAACGAAAGGACATTCAGAATTGGATTTTCATATTTTTTTCATAACATTGCTCCCACTGCACTAACAGGGGGAGATGAACAGAATCATTGGACAACATGCCCTTAATAAACACTCCTCCAGATCTCACTGCATTTTTACTATCCACATTGAGGTAAGTCCACAACACATGCCTCATTAGATTCATAATCTCAAGACTAAAATATATTGAAGATCGTCGGATCTTAAAATGCTTGAGTAAACCTGCCTTTTTACACAAGGTGGTACTGTTTGGCATGATGTTAAATATGTTTGTTTGTGGCACAGTCTCGCTCTCGCACACTGTCGGATGCAAAATACATCACCTCTAAACTGAACCTGGTGGACCTGGCGGGATCTGAAAGACTTGGCAAAACTGGGGTGAGTTCATTACTCTATGTGCCTTACAGTTTAGCAGTAAACTGTTGAATGTGTAGTTTCTCAGATATTAGCACCGTTTGCACTAGTGTGTTAATCTTAACAAGCTCCTCAAATGCTTGCATTTTACAGTTTTTACTCTCTGCTTTCTGTTTTTTACTCTAGTCAGAAGGTCAAGTCCAAATGGAGGCCATGTATATCAACAAGTCCCTGTCTTTCCTGGAGCAGGTCATCTTGGCTCTAGCTGACAGTCGTAGGGAACATGTTCCCTTCAGACAGAGCAAACTTACCCATGCTCTCAAAGACTCACTCGGTTAGTGTGCTCCTGCAGTTAGTTCTCCCACAGAACTTCACCAACAGACCCACATCAGTTAGAAGCTGAGCTGTAGCAGCAGCTAGTATTCAACCATCAACATGTAAACATTCATTTTGAACAATGGGGAAATCTTCATTTCTGATAAATAAAAATGAACTGAATCTTGAATGGGACATGTGTGACCTAATGATTTCTCTCTGGCTCAACTGTTACTACACAGGAGGAAACTGTAACACAGTGCTTGTGGCAAACATATATGGTGAAGCGGCACAAATTGAGGAGACGGTGAGATGTGTGTTTTTTTTTTTTTAATAATATACCCAAGTCTAAAAAATATATAAATCTAAAAAAACTCTTGGTTCTCTTGGCAGCTTTCAACTCTTCGGTTTGCCACCAGAATGAAATGTGTGCAGACAAAGCCGTCAATCAATGAACATGTCGACCCAGTGGTAAGATTTTGTGTGTATTACAAAATTAACACTCTGATCATCTAATGATAATATCTAAGAAAGCTTCATGCGCACTTTCAATTAATGCATAACAGTTCAATGCAGAAAACTGTGACTGTTTATCAGCTCCAGGTGCGAAGACTGGAGAAAGAAATCCAGTTTCTTAAAGAGGAGCTGTCAATGTGTAACACCCTGGTGAGTACCAACATACACACATCCTGAATCTGTGCCTAAAATCTGATGCTTGTCACACAGCACAGTTATCCCAACTACCAAGTTCTGGTTTCCCAAGCTATGACACTTTGGCTTCTATTTTGATGTCCTCCTTACTTGTAGACTAATCGGGTTGGAGTTTCTAATGAAATCCTGTCAGAGAGACAGGTGGAGGAAGTGAGGAGTCAGGTGCAGAGATACCTGTCTGGATTACTGGATGAGATCCCGGTAAACACAATAGTTTGTACCTCAATTCTTCAAATACTCAAGTCCACATTTTCATAAATCGGTCTTACTTTATTAGAACGGAATAAATGATTGAATCTTTCAGATTGTGAGCATTACACAAATTCAAGAGGTGTTTGCCCAGTTCAAAAAAGTGGTGTTGTAAGTACAGTTACCTATTCATTAAAAATTTAACAATACTTAAAATGGAAGTCAATACATTACTGTAATGTTTGAATGTGTATTAAATAGGGAGCAGCAAAAGAAATTGCGAGAGCAGCTCGGTCCGCGAAACCCTCGGGTAGAGAAAGCCATGAACACAACACCATCTACTGTTGCAGAGGTCAGCCATATACAGATATTTGGTGGACAACAATACTTTAGTGAGAACTGAAAAGGTATAAACTGATGTCTCGTGCCTCATTAACTGTGCTACAGGCAGGGGTCTGTAGGTGCTGTTGGAGAGGTGGAGAGTTGTGGATATGGCCTTGGTTTAGCTAAATCTTCACAGAAACATCAGCGAAATGTGTCACCAAAACCAAGTAAAGCAAGAAAAGACAAACAGATCAGCAGGTGACAATCTCTTTTTCTAATGTGCGAGACAGGATGTGAAAAATTAACTAAGTATTCATGTTTAAATTTAGATATTCATGTTGAAATACACAATGTAACATTTTAAAATGTAAGGCATCATACACTTGTAAATATTTACTGAGAAGAACTGCTCACCATACACTACACGACTGAGGATCATGCACAATCATTGCTAGGAGATGCATGATAAATGAACACAAAATGTTCTAAAATCAGCTCAAAACATCAAACATGTTTTGTATCATAGTCTGAGGCTAAAGAATCAGAGTCTGTGCCCATCAAACACAGCACGTTTGTCTGTGAAATCTGTCAGCTCTGGCTTTAGGCTAAACCTGCGGACCGGCTCTGACTCAACAACTAGCACGGTCTCATCCAGACTGCAAACAGGGGCAAAAATCTATTTCAGCCTTTAGTTTGCCATGTTCTCTGTCAATAAACATGATGAAATCTCTGTGATATAGAAGAGAGTGTGATGCAATTGTGTCCATCTACCCACTCATTTCGGTCACAATTTTCTGGGAATGTAAATATTTGTACTTAATTTGAAAAAATAAAACTAAACACAGCAAAGAGCATATATGACAATCATTATATTTGAGAAATTTAAATGTTTAAAATTATCTTGTTCTAAAAATATTTTACATTAAGTAAAAGGCCATATTAGTACACCATGGTCATCAAACAATACCTCCATTCATGTACATTAGTAAAAACCACTGGAGCATTTGGAGTAAAGAAAAACTAACCAAATTTTGACTACAAGACTGTGAATTATGGTACTTCAAATCTTATATTGAACAGAAAGGAAGGAACAGTGAGTCAAGCGCCAGTGGAAAATACAACTGTGCAAGCCGAACAGCCTCTAAACATTACTGAATCTGACATGACCACACACGAACCTCAACAACAAGCTCCAGAAGAACAACACAGAACTGAGTAAGTGCTTCTTTACACCAGCAGAGCCGGTGAGCTTGAGGTGACCTCTGCTGACGGTACCAAGTACTGCTGCTAAGAACTAGACTATGAATATAAATGTCAAATTGAATGTATTTCTCAGCTCTCCTCCACCCAAAACTGAGGCATTTGAGGATTTCAAGGCAGAACGAGGAAGTGAGATCAACCGCATACTAAAGGAGAACAAGGCTGTGCTGTCGGAGCGCACGACCCAATTACGCATACTCACAGACGTCATCAATACCACTAAACGGGATCTTGACTACATTACATATGAGCTGCGACAATTCAGAGAGCGAAAACAAGGCCAGGGTAAGTATTACAGTAGGTATGTGAACCTACATTGATTTGCCTACAGTAGGGTAGTGTAGGAATGAAAAGACTAAACCAAGCTCCTTTCTGAATGAGATGTAGTTATCATATGGAACTGAAGGCTGTTGGTTTCATAGGTCAGTTTGTGAGTGCGGAGGGGGAGCCTGTGCTGGAGGAGGCTGAGCTATCTCTAGTGATGCAGCTGAAAGAGCTGAAGAACCGTTATAGACAAGCCTACGAGGATTTCAGAAGCACAAAGACAGAGGTCAGCTACTGTCAGCACCTGGTGAATCAGTGCCGCACACGGCTGCTAACTGGTGAGTTCCTCTGGTTCTCCACACAGCATATTGTTATAGTCCCTCCATGGTTCTCAGGCTTCTGTTTTTGATGAGAAATTAAATAACTCCGCCGATTCAGATAACTACAATTGTAATACATACTCATTGTAAACATTTAATGTAACAAAAACACATTTACTGACCTGATCTATACAAATACATTCATAGTTGTATTTACTGCACCTCACTGTTATACACAAGCTCATCTTTCTCTAATGCCATTCATCTGTTTGTTTTGTGTTTGCCAGAGTTTGAGAGATGGTACAATGAGTCTTTCTTGTTTCCGGGTGACGTGTTGTCAGTCTTAGAGACAGGACCAGTTCGACCAGGTCACATACCTGTGGACAAAGCTTTAACACTGGTCAGTAACATTCAGGGTTGCCAGGTTTTCACAACACAGCCTGCCCAACTGCTACTTACAACTAGCCCAATCATGTTTCGAGGACGGTCCACTGGTGAAAATCGTGTTGGGGGATAAAAACCATTTTGACAGAGTTTCCTTTCCTGTTAAAGTAGGCCATTTACGTGGAAAAACCGTGGACTTGGCAACACTGGTAACATTCCCACATGTGCTCATGTTTGATAAAGATAAATGTTTCTCAGCATATTAGAAGGATTTCTAAAGGATCTTGTGACAATAAAGACTGAAGTAGTGGCTGCTGAAATTTCAGCCTTAAATTACATTTTGAAACATATTAAAAGTGAAAATAGTTATTTTAAATTGTGATATTTCAAAATATTACTGTTTTAATGAATTTTTGAGCCAATAAATGGATCAAACATACAGTAAAATGGTAATTTTTTTAAATATTGGTAAACAATTTTTTTCAAAAACATTACAAAATCTTACCGTTCTAAAGCTTTTGAAATGTAATGATGTACTATCTATTAAAGGGCACCACTACTTTAAAAAAAAAAATTATATAATACTTGTATTTTTTTCTTTTAAACAGTTTTGTAACCTATTTTAATGTCAAGGAGTGGCGATCTTAGTCTGCATCGTACCGCTAGATTAGAACATCACAGAAAAAGGTTTTACATGTTTGCTGCAAACAATGTAACGAGCAGAAACTATTCAAAGTTTGATCATGTGATAGACTTGTTCCAGTGTGCTTGTGTCAGATGTTGTGTTATTGGACAGATGGATGATGAAGAGCAAAGTGATGGTCTCCCTCACAAGCTGCATGCAGACAGTACTGCGTCATTTTACAATGCCTATAACAGGACTCTGAAGAGGGTAAGACATTTACACACACCCGATACTAGCTTTCATTATACAGCACTCAAATGATGCTGAATGCAATGCTAAATCTAACTATATAATGAAGGTGTCTTTCATTTACAGAGGGGAAGCAGACAGGTGTCTCGAAGTCCAGAGTCTGTGAGGGGCAGCAGGAGTAAAACAAAACTCCCTATTCTCCCAGTCATCTGATGCAGGTCCCAGAGTGCTTGACACTTCCTGAAGAACGTTTCCATGAACGTGTGAAATCAGTAGGACATATGAAAACATCTGCTAACTGAAATCTGCTGGTGCTGTATCATGTAATCTATCCTTAAACTTGTAACTGATACTGTTCAAATGTAAAGACAATGTCTTAATTTTTTCTGAAAATAACATACTGTGTATTTTAACTGTACATTATTATTGTTAGTTCTTTGTTAGAAATGTTTTTAAATATCAGTTTACACTTTACAATATATTTTACACTTTGAGAAAACCGTAGTTCGCTCTAATCAGAGGCAAGAACAACCTCAATACATCAGGTTGTTAAATGAAAAGTAAACTTTATTATTCCTGAACCACAAAATAGACTTCTTTGGTTGTACAAATTCACTAGTTACAGTCCTGAATGAGCGCTATCCCCAGACCTTTAGTCCCACCCTCCCCTTTAGCAAAAAACAAAACAAAAAATTCTCCCAACAAGAAACCAAGACAAGAAAACAATAAGAGAGTTCAAACTCTTTTGCTTTGAAAAAGTAAAAATGTAGTGAATCCCATTATTCCATTGGTTACAGAAAACCAACCTCTTTTTTCTCAAACTACAGTTTTTTAAAAAATACAATGATGAGCAATCCCAAACTGTTATTAACCAAAACTGAATTTCAGTCGACACAAAAAGCTAAGATTAGTAAATAATAAAAAAAAAGTTCATATGTTTGACAGGTTCATCGGGACACAGTGTTGATGGCAGTTAGGGTGGTGAACAACTGATCTGAGAACAGTGAAATAAAACTGTTTATTTGAAGGAATAATAAAAGTCTATCATATTAGTCCTCACACAGGATTGACAGTAAAATTGCAAAATTGCAATAAGCCAATATACAAACACAGGGATCAGTCAGTCAAGACCCTGGTAGAATCATCTATACCCTCCAGACTTTAGTTTGGTCTTGGGGCAGAAAGGCTCATTTTCAACTCTGATTTTTGCTTCTTTTTTTTTAGCATTTATACATTATTCACACTATGAGCTTTTCAGTGGCTTTAAAAGTTCAACTATTTAAAATGTAGATTAGAAAACATCTACTACCTTCACACACATGTCAGAATAAGAGAAAGAAAAGATATTCATAGATGTCAATAGAGATCAAATGTTTTCAGATGATTCGATTTCCTGCTCCCACTCCCAAAATGGTACCATGTGTTTATGGAGAGGTAACGTGAGGTCTGGCCAATGATGGGTTGTTAAAGAGTGAATTCTCCACTCTGGTCACTCAGTGTAGCAAAGGGAATGATTCAATGCATACATGGCCCAGAACAAGAAGCAGAAATAGAAATAGAGGATGCGTTTTAGTGTCCTTGAGGAAGAGGATCACCAAAGGAACACAAATCTTGTGAAACCATTATCCCCTTCATTTTACTCTCCTAGTCCAGTAAAGGAAGACTAGAGATCGGTTAAAAGGTTTAGAATGACGCTACTCGATACAGTAGGTCAGACTTTATGATATGGCATGACCATACATATTACCAAAATGTTTATAACAGATCTTTAAATAAGGTCAGATGCAACCTTTCAAAAATATTACATTCATTTGCATCACCTTAAAAAAAAAAAAGATTCTGTTTTGAAAGTGATATAGATATAAAATGGAAAATTTATATCCATACGCCAAGGCCTCATTTTCAAATTTAAAATGTTGCAAGAAAATTTATCCCAAAACCAAAAATCAAAATTCGTCACAAAATAATCAGCTTATACATGTCAAAAAGCCTCAATCTGTTCCTCTGTTGTATTGGAATCCCATAGATTAAAAGCAGTATATTACATTAATAAATTACATTTAAAGGAATAAAAACTTCTTTCTGATTGTGAATTAAAGCAACAAAAGAGAAAGTCTGGCTTACATGAGGCAG
Source organism: Cyprinus carpio (assembly GCF_018340385.1). Lineage (NCBI taxonomy): Eukaryota > Metazoa > Chordata > Actinopteri > Cypriniformes > Cyprinidae > Cyprinus > Cyprinus carpio. The sequence continues at coordinate 24,287,211 of NC_056603.1, read as the reverse complement.
TGAAGGTAGCAGTATGTTGTCTGCAAACTGAATCTCCCAAAACAAGAACACGGTTACATTTAAATAGCTCCTTTTCTGCCTTTCCACATTTTCATTTCCAGAGGAGGTTTCCAAAGTGTTAAGAAAGAAACCCACAGCATCTCTTAAAATAACTCTTCTGACAGACAGAAAACTGGGGAAAATGGGTCAACCAATCAGCCATCATCTGGACTCCTCATAGTCAAATCTGAGCAACCCTTTTCAACTAGCGTTTGGGAGACTCACCTCCCACCCCTGTGTTGTCGGCACTGAAATAAGAGTGGTTTAATATCTGTGTACAATGTGTATTTCAGAGCATCTCTTAAGCATTATATGATCACTATGTGTGTTTTATCTTCACAGTTCAGATGCATTAGTGTGTGAGTGTACGGTTATGTGGGCACAGGAGCCTCCAGGCTGCGGCGGCCCTGTCGTAGTTTGCGCTTGTTACTGTAGAGAGCCATCTCCTCTAGAGCAGATGTGGTGGCCACAGGAACTTCTGGATCTACAACAGACACTGAAAGGAGAGAGACAACAAATGTATTAAATATTACACTGTAAAGAGGAGCTGCTGTCTTTGTAAAGCGTCCTTCATCCACTGAAAATAAGAAATTTGCAATCTTCTAATTGACAAGTGACAGCTTTTATAAATGAGAATGCCCTGCTTTTATATATGCTTCTATACCAGGGGTGGCCAAAGTCGGTCCTGGAGAGCCACAGTCAAGGGTTACTAGAAAGCTACAGGCAGGCTCGTTTTTATAAAGGCTGGAGCAAAACTCTACAGGACTGTCTGTCCAGGACCGACGTTCCATACCACCTCCTTGTCTTTAAATGCATGTAGATTTCAGCTTAAATCCCACAAACTCCAGCAAAGCAGTGATTCAGGAGAGCCATTCGGAGCATAAGCTGAAAGGCAGAGCCGCACACCATGCAGAAAAACCCCCTGCAGAGCACTGATCACATTTGGGCACCTTGAGTCCACTTACTGAGATTAGAAGCACACAGGTAAAAATATATATGCATTGTACAGCAATGCCTTCTGGATTATGAGATCAATCCCTATTTTAATAAAAGTTGCAGTGACAGATCTCCTGTTAGACATACAAACAACAGGTTCACCAATTTTTCAAAATATAAAACATGCAAGCTGCAAAAATTACATGTTAGTGTTTTTACTCCCAATGCAGCAGAGAGACAGCATTTTTTGGACATTGAAAATTGCATGATTATGCACAATATATCGGTACCATATCAGTTATTGGCTAATGTTAAAGTTTTTGAAATGTATCTTATTACATGGCTTTCTGGAATACTTGATTCTGATGTGTCAGTCTCGACATTCCAAGGTCTGATATTTACTGATAATGACTTCACTAACACTAAGTATAAAATATGTCTAATCACAAATCAATATTTATTGTTCACATTATTTCGTAAAAAAGTCATCTAGTAAATAGTATGACAGTTCTGATCTTTTTTTAAAATGTCAACCCAAATTAATATTTTATTTCCAATGATTTACTCATGTGGCAAGAAGCTGGGTAATAAGCGGGATAAATGTACACCCAGCTGGTTGACAATGACAAAAACAACTGGCAAAATTATTTTGCAATAACCAAGCTTGATGCATCTGCCCTGACATATCTGTCAGTCAGTATTAGATGTGTATATTTCCACGGTTTTTACAATAAAAGCACCATTGCCATCATCTCAAATTTAATTTAAAGTTAATCTTTGAAACAAATAATTTAATAACACTGTTAAATGTAATCTTTAGCACTCAAACAACTGAAATCTTATACAGAACTAAATACTGTAAATTTACATTACATTTTAAAAATGATTGATTTGGGTTTTTAGGTTTTACTTTTAATTTATTCAGACAGAAGTGTATAGAATTTAATACGGATCATTGTTATCAGCCATAAAATAAAAATAATTATCAGCTTACAATTATTAGAATTGTAATATCAGTGTATCATAGTTACAGTAGCTATTGTGTCAGCCAATGCTGTTACACAACATGCCAAACAGAAGATCCATTAAAACACTAATGGTAATGTTATGGCAAACAGCAGCATGTGGCATCACATTCAGACTGCTAGAATTGACATGCAGTCATGTCGTCAGGATGTGTTGCAGGTAAAATTGTTTGCCAGAGATGTTAGAGAACACACCTATTTTGAAAAATTGGTAGAACTCTTAAATCAAGTAACCTTGATTCTCTAAAAACAAGTTGAAGAATGAAAGCACAGAGAAACCCACTGCTCATCTGAACCTCCTGTAGCTAATAAGTTCTGGCCCATAAAACAAGTGCAGTACAGCAGGCATCTTATCAAAACCCAATGCATATGCACACACAAACACACACACACAGATCTCCTACCAAAATTAGAAGAGCACTTATCCAAGGAAGTCGCCTGTGTCAAGAGGACAATAACTGTGAGCCAAGTACTAGTGAACACAGCACATAAAGACACCCTGTATACTACAGCACTGACCCACACACGAGGAGATCTTACCTGGGTTACTGGAGGCATCATCCACGAAGCGCACGTCTTCACCTGCACCAGGAGACTGCAAGAGAGAGACAGAGCGTGAGAGGAGGAAACAGAGATCAGTAAGAATTCACCAGCTCATCTCTTTCTTTCCGCCAGAGTAGACAATTGAAAGAGTGAAACCTTTAGGTGTCTCCCAAGAATAGCTATTTTTGGTTAAATTGCTGAGTGTAAATAATTATAATAATTTCTCATTCAATCTAAAAGACAAATGTAGATGACAAGATGAGGTCTTTTGAATGGCAACATGCTCTTGATATCTAAACCATAGGGCTGTTCTGGGAGACACCGCTTCACCTTCACCTGACCAGAAAGCACTTTGTAGTGACTGAGTTTGAAATGGTCCAAAAAGACTCACACCACTGCTGCAGACAGACTTACTGAGGCACATCTAGATTAAAACGCTTCAGATTCCTGTTTCAGGTCCATAAACCCTGCAAAATGTTCCTCTCTTAGAGAGCCAGGGATATGCTGTTACAGGATTGGCCTAATAATGCTGATAATGCCCCAATAATTACCCACAACACAACCTTTACCATCTTTTCACCTGAGAATTAAGAAATGGCAGAAAATTTATAACATACCAACCTCTGCTTTTCACAAAGTCCACTTGAAACTTCACACAACATTCCTTCCAAACACAACACAGGCATGCTGTACAAACCTTCACCCCCACCAAAAATATGTTGCCAACAAGTTCTTTTTCATTTTTTCTTTTTCAAAGGCTCAAAAGATCCTCTGAAAACCCCTAAGAGCAGTCAGGGTGAAGGTGCTTCTTTACACGTTAAGTCACATAACACAACATAAAAACTCACAACACACAGTCAAATCATGGCAGTCTCAAAAGGCCACCAAATAACACAAGGATTCACCTGGCTTCCTGTACACTGCTTTGCTCGAATACAGTGTGCAGTAAATTAAGACTGACTGCTTCTAACATGATCCAACAAATCAAACGTCCAGGTTTTAAAGGCAATTTTGAAATGGGAACTTACATTACAGTTCAGAAGTCTGGGGTCGGTAAGTTTTTTTTGATGTTTTTGAAATAAACATTACACTGCAAAATAGTATTACAATTAAAAAAGCCTGTTTTCTATTTTAATATCTTTTAAAATGTGATTTATTTCTGTGATGGTAGACCTGAATTTTCAACATCTTTACTCCAATCTTCAGTAGCACATGATCCTTCAGAAATCATTCTAATATGCTCAAGAAACATTTCAATTTAAATTAAGATGAACAGAAAGTTACAAAGGACAGTGTTTATTTGAAACAGAATGTAAAAGTCTTGGCTGTCACTTTTGATAATCTTAAATTATCAAATTAAATTAAATTAATTAATTTCCTTACAAATCTTACCAACCATAAACTTTTAAACATACTATATTTGTAATATATATCCTTGTAAGCTTGCTTGATGTTATTACTGCTATAATAGAATATTTTTTACGCACACTTTTACAAAAATAAAAATAAAATAACTAGCAACACTGAACATTCTTGCCACAGTAGTATTATGTGGCTATTGGCTATTGTGAGAGAGAAACAAAATTTCAGTTACGTTAAAAAAGTTTTGTCTGCATATCAGAGGACAAAATACTTGAGAATGAAAATGGAAAAATATAATAACATTACAACTGTAATTACAGAAAATATTTAGAATATAAAAAAAATCCTTAAAAGACAGTATATACTAAATATTACTTGTTATCTGTCACTCTGATTACAGGCTTTATACAAGGCTACCATGAGTTAGAGAAGAGGACTGACTTGCCTGATCATACAGACACTATTAGACCCATTTCTGTCTCAACAGGACAATGTGAGTCACAGCTGTTAGTAAAACCCCATACATGACATGAAGACATACTATTCCAGCTTAACTTATCAAGTAAATAATGTAGGTCTTCAAAACCATGTGCCCCACCCACTACACTCAATTAAAATCAATGGAATTTAAAAGAAAGTTCTGCATTAATTATAGATTCCAAAGAAAGATTTGCTAATTGCTGTCACTGAAATAATCCATATTAAGCAAATTTAATTGTCATGGGACATGTTGAAAAAATGGTAAATGCCAACTATGGATTGTGTCAGTCTCACGGATTTGGTGGTCTTTTGGTCTGGTATAAGAGGAAAAGTATTAGAACATTAACAATCATAAAAATGACTTCACCCCACATGCCCAATTTCCCTTCATACAAAGATCCAGAAACACAACCACAAAACACCAAGACCAAGAAACACAACGTTCCTTTGTTCCCATGACCCCCTGCGTCCCCAGTAGAGCTGTCTCTCCCAGTGACACCACACTGAACAGCTACATTCAGCTCTTTTACTCAATTTGATAATCGAAAGAATGGCCTTCAGACATGCTGCAGGAGTCAGACCGGTTTGGCTGTCTGAGGGTGAGTGCCTGAGAGCGGAGGGAGGGAGAGGACAATGCAAAGATACTTTCCTTTTGAGTGTTTTAGTGCATTAGAATGTTACCCCACGTTCTGGATCAACGCAAAGCCCATGGACCAAACTGTAAACCCCACCTCTACGCTACATCCGCATACCCAGAAGAGAAGCACCTGGTATTGACAATGTAAGTAGATTAAGGACAGGATGTGCGTTAAGCTGCGGAAATGAACCTCAGAGCCGAAAACTAAACCCAAATCGCTGACAACTATGATCCAGAATGATGCTTAAAGCTGCAGTAACATGAATGAGCATGCTGCTCGCGCTGGCGAGTACAGGGCCCTGACAGTTCAGAGTTTTAAACTAGCTATCAGAAGGGCCAGGGAGAGGAGGAGCAGGGGAGCAGGGAAAGCCAGGAGGACAGGAGTGGTTCAAAGGGATCGTGCAGGCTGGACTCCTCGACGCTTTGCATGCAGGCAATACCTGAATGTCGTAAACGGGTTTGGAAGAAGGAATGGCAGCAAATTGTCGGTAGTCAAACTTCTTTTCTGACAGGGACTAAAAGGACAGCAAACAGGCATAAGCAGTGGAGAGATGGAGAGAGAAAAAGGGGGAAAAAAATCAATATCACAAAAGAGAGACGGCAGGATGGATGGAGGGAAGGACAGAGGGTGAGAAGCAGAGATGTGTAAACGTACAAGAAAAGGAGGAGAAAGGACAACAAAGATAAGAGATAAAGGAAAATTTCATGGATGTTGCTCTATATGCTATGGACATGACTGTTAGAGTAAAGAATGACTTTATCATTGAAAGTAAAAAAAGATACTAAGTGAATTTGTCTCCCAAAACAGCATTACTTGTGATTCAAAATGTGCCGTTTGTTTTGTACTAAATGGAAAAACGAAAGAAAAACCAATGGTCTCATACCAGTCTGCCTGGCGAAGTCACTGCCCGTGGACTGATATCTGTTTAGGAAACCAGAAATAAATTGAACACAACTGACCAGTAACACACAACAGAGTATACTCTGGCATTGTTTCACTGACAAAGGTAAATGAGATCGTCACCTTCCATTGGTGTTGGAGAGGGTGTGGGCGCAGGGGACGGCGACTCTGACAGCTGATCCAACGTCCCACGCTTCTTCCCCTCTTTAGACTTGGCAATGACCATCTGAGCCTTCAAAGCATCCTGCTCTAGAGACTTCATCCTGAAAAAGACAGTGAGATACAGTGAGACACAGAGAGTGAAAGGAGAAATGCAAACAGTGCGTGGAGAGAGACAGGATGAGAGATGAAAGATAAGCAGAGGTGCTGTGCACACTGATTGGTTAATACAGGAGAACAAGTTAATTTGATGGAGGCTGTCAAAAAATGTGTGAAAGTTATGAGAGAATCACACAAACTAGAGATGCACCGATTAGCTTTCATGCTATAAAACAACCGTGAAAGGTCGAGAGGAAGAATACTATATAGGCACTATAGGAGACAATTCACCCATTACTTACTGAATCTGCATTTTTGGTTATAATTTTAATGTTGAATGACCTTCTTTTTTTTTTTCAGACCACAAAAAATGTGCTTGTCTAAATAATGGCAGTGATTAGTGAGCAGCTTTAACAAAAAGATGCTAAAGTATCATAGAGTGATCACATACATTCAGAACTCATGACGTATTTTCCAAGGACACACAATAGGGTTTTGTAAAAAGACAAACCAAAATTTCATGAATTACTTAGTGACAACCTGACCTTGGCCATTGGCTTGATGTAGATGAAGGCAGGTTTGTAAGACCTGTATATATGTTAGTGCAGGGTGAGTAAATAATGACTACTACTTTTCGTTTTTTTTTTTTTGGATGAACTATCCATTTAAGCCAGCCAAGAAAATTAGCTCTGCCAACCTTCTTTAGATTAAAGTTAGTCTCAGTATGGCGCACTTAGTTCATGCACAGACTTATATTGCAAACAAAAATGAATATGTTCCAAAATCCCAAGCTCTAATCTTTAACAGGTATGTTATTGTGGTATCATTTCAGATTTAGCCAAACCTAAACATCACCTGTTTAAAAGCTTTTTATGGAAGATCATTTCCGCCAAAGAATAAAAAAAAAAAAAAAAAAAAAAAATGGTAATTGCAACTTTTTATCTCACAATTCTGACTTTTTTCTTGCAATTGCAAATTTACATCTCACAGTTAAGACTTTTTTTCTCAGAATTTTGAGATATAAACATGCAATTCTGAGAACATAGTCCTTTTCTCCCTCAGAACTGGACTTGATTTTTCACAATTGTGAGTTTATATCTCGCAAATCTGATTTTTTAACTCACAACTGCTGTTTACATCATGCAAGTCAGAACTGAAAGATGTAAAATCACAATTGCGAGAAAAAAAGTCAGAATTTTGAGATAAAAAGTTGTAATTACATTAGATTTTTTTTAATTCACTGATGGAAATGGACTTCCATAGCTTCTATATAAAGGTAACCAGCATCAGTGCTTTTAATGATGTTTTGTTAAAGTCTATAACTAGTATCAGTGCACCTCTAATAAAACAACTGCAAGCAACTTGAATAACGACAAAAGACAAACACACGTTATTTGGACAATGCAAGACTTTTACTTTTACACAGATGAGAGGCAAAAGTGGGTGAGCAGAGAGAAAGAGGGTGTGTGCTACCAAACTAAATAATAAATAAAATAGCACACGTGCAGAAGCAGTAGTGGGTTCTTGTAGGACATGATCATCGTTTAGAAAAAGACCCTACAGATATTGTTCACCCTTTACACACTATGCACTATAAAATGTCCACAAGCACCCCAAGCGGTGTCAAGCATCACAGTTAAGCCCCCATGATGCTTTCTGGCTGTTAAGGGCAGACCTGGGCTGACAGGAAGAGGAGAAGCAGGAAGTGGGAGGGGCTGCAGCGCTGCCTAGAGAGGCCCTCACACGGGACTGGTAGAGCCGCTTAGCCAGGTCTTGCTCATACTGCCTTACGTCCTCCTCTAGACCATAAGGCTTGGGAGCAGCAAGAAAGTAAGAAAGTAGAGAGGATAGAAGATGGTAACACAAAGATAAGGAAAGAGAGGAAAGAGACTACAGATGAAAGAAAACACTCTGAAAGGGACATTAAAGATTAAGAAGGGAAGGTCTACATTGAAACTCAGGGCCTTCAAAGACAAATCCACAATATGAGGTGGGGATGTAAAAATAAAATATATATCTATTTCATGGATTCCTATATCCAAAGAATGTGGAAATGGCTTCGAAAGCCCCATTCATCAAGGGGAAGATGAAATTGAAGTACCACAAGCGAACAGCTCTTTAGAGATCAGCATTACAGAGGAGAGAAAAACGCTCCTGATGTGATGTATTTGACACAACACATCATTCTCTGTGGCCGTCATACCTGGCTGCTCTCCACATGGCTCTCTTCTCTGCTTCCAAGGCTCGTTTTTCAGCAGGGGATAGCTCCTTGTCCATGGCGACAGTAAGCTCGGGGCTCTGCATGCGCAATCGGTCTTGATGTCTACGCTCTGCTTTGGCCGTCCGAATGGGAGCCACAGATTCACCGGGATAAACTGGGATCAAACTGTTAACACAAACACTGGGTCAAGCAATTTAAATATCCCAAAAAATGCAAAGCTGTACAGCTTTAGGTTTCAGTGTTCCTCACCCCGTCATGGAGTTGGGTCTCTGTTCCAGTCTGAAGCTGTCTTCCATTGAATTCCGCTGAGAGTCTCCTTTACCGTCCACAGAGGAAGGACTATAATGCACCTTACAAATGTTTGCGGTCAGTAAGATTTTTAAATACAAATGTTTGCGGTTAGGGCTGGGCGAATATGCATGTGACGGTCAGTAAAGCCGGTTCCCTTTGCTAAATCGCCACCATGAAAAAGAATACTTTTTTCAGCTAGGACATATTAAATTGATCAAAAAGACAATTATTACATAAGATTTCACATAAACATCATTCTTTTGAACGTTCTATTCATCAGAGAATCCTAAAAAAGGTGCATCATATTTCTCATAAAATATTCAGCAGCATTCTGAAGGATCATATTCAAGAAATGTTTCTTGGCTGCAGTTCAAAACAAGTGTGTTTTGCAACTTTTCAGCAAGCAAAAACTAGCAAACAATCTCTCCACCTTGTAGCTCACCCTGAGCTGCCACAGTGGCTGGGAGGTGTGGCACACTGCCTCAGAGAAGGGGAACTGTGTCCTCCCAAGCTCTCCACCTTGTACTCCACACCATCGAGGATAACCTTTCCATGAGCCTTCATATCTGCCACCTGCTTCGCCAGATCTTCCTCCTCATCCTCCTCATCTTCATCCAGCATATACTCTCGTGCACTCTGTTCAATTCGTTTTGCTGAGGAAAGTCATTGACAAATATTTAGCATGATTCAACAACGAACTCAAGCTTGCTGTAGCTTAAAATCAACGTCTGACAACTAAACAGACACAAACCTTCTTCCTCTTTCATTTTCTTCAAGTCATCTTCTCCCACAAGTGAGATGCGAGGTTTAGGTTTGTCTGGTGTCTGCTGCTTCACATCAATCTCAAAATATTTCTGCCTGTCTCTGAAGGAGCGCTGCTCTGGGCTGTCTCTGCCAAAAGAGGAGGGGGTCTGGGAGAGAGAGAGAGAGAGAGCGAGGATTCAGATTTTAGATCAGTTGTAATGAACACTGTACAAGCAACCAAAATTGACATGCACTGACATGCAAGTCCCGTTAATTCTGAAATTCAGACAATGATTAATAATTTGCACAAAGATACCAAAACTTTGCCGATCCGCCACCATGATGACGACTGCATAATATGCTGCCATTGCAATTACTGCTCTTCTGAAGCCTCTTCTCACCAAAAATAATTGCTTTGATTCAGAACACCGACCGATCACGTTCCCATATTTTACCAAAACACATGCTGCCAGATGATCGGGCTTTCTTGACATTGCGGACACACATTGATCACGTTTCTTTGTTGCAGATCAAAGCGACACGTACACCTGCACCACCACCACTCAAGTTTAGATGAATCTGAGGTGTCAGAGTGGCTCTGCTGGAGATCAGCTGGGTACCTTTGACTCCATCGAGGGGCGAGACAGGCGTGGCACGGCTGCCAGGCTCCTGTACTCGTGGCGGTCAGATGAGAGGGAGGGACGAGGCCTGAGAGGACCACTGCCCTCACCATCAGCCTCATCCATAAACACTTCATTATTCAGCTCAGGCTGAAAGACCCATCATGTACAGCATATCAACACCACACTTGCAGACAATATTGCGTATTGTGGTGTGGTGAGACAGTACACACCAAAAAAGGGTTATGTGTTAGGCTCATTTAAAAGTCATCATCATGTAGAGAAAAGGTTGGAATACACCAAACAACTTTTAATTCTGAACACAATATGTATCAAGCAGTGGGTAATTCACTCGTTCATCTGGTTATCATGAAAGTGTTATGAAACCCCAAAAACACATTTTTTGAGATACATATGAACAGGTTGCACATCAATGAAAAAAACTTTAGCACTCATTACGTCTATTATTAAGGTAAAAGTTGTTATTTTTTCTTTTGTGCAATTTCATTCTTCCGGTTCAAAAAGCAAAGTTGACGTATATGCGTTAATTTGCAGTAGTGATTGGCGGCTGAGGCTGGAGAGTTTTCAGAGCTTTTCTAAGTATTATTCATGAGATTTAAATCTTACGATCCAATCACTGCACTGTTTTATGCATGAGGTTGTTATCTCATGAAAGAGCTTGCACTGTATATGTAATATGTAACAAGATGTGGAGCGTGCATGAGAGAGACGTTTCTTATCCGGAAAATTTCATATTCCCTCGTGCTCCGAACATGAACGAGCACCGTGTCTGCGCACATAACATGTCTTCTTTAAATAAAAGATGCACAAATAATAGCACTGATACAGCGGTATGTCTGACCATGAACACGATGAAACAACAGATTATTGTGATACACAGCAAATGATACAGAACGAAAATTCAAAGAAAGTAAACAGAAAGTAACTGCCTTTATCTTTCCGTTTTAAAGATATTTTAATACTCATTTGTTTGTATAATGAGTGTGTTGTAGGTCTGCGTTTTACTGGTTGTCGTCTGCCCTCTTCCCACCCTCTACACTACCACTTTTCCAGTTTTACATGCCCATTTCTGGAGTCTTTTTCAGATTGAAGGTATGAAAGACCAGTGCTGAAACGGGGATTTCATGACACTTTAAAGTCTACTTTGTGATTCTGTTGGCAAACAAGTGTTTGTTGCTAGCGCTGCAAAAATAGACAGCGAAGTAATGCAAGTTCAGTGTATCTGGTTGCCATGGCAACCTCATGCGCTTGCGTCTGCTCTTTGTAATCATATTAAAACTACTTAAATGGTACACGGAGTGTGAATTTGTACGTTTACTACAGAAATGCTAAAATGTATTTAAAAGTTTGTCTGACCAAATATCACTTCAAAAATGATACAAATTACAAATGAAGACATACCTCTGGTGACGGTTGCTTTGCGCTGACATTGTTCCGCGGAGAGTAAAGATCCTAACAAATGAAAGTGAAAAGGAAAGATTCAGTCAAGATATTTTATACAAACAAACCTCAGACACAAGACTTGAGTTGGACGAAAGGAAACACTTCACACGCAGCAAGGAGTCATATATCAAGACCAACATCAAACGACCAAGTGACAGATGAATGACGCACATAAGTGTCCCTGTCAGATGAACTCCTGGATTCCACAACACCATGAGTGACTCATGCACGACAGCAAACAAGCTCCCAAAAGGAACAAAATGTCCAACGGGAAGACCAAGCACTGGATGACGGGGGAACCACGACATGCTCACAACCTTGAGGAGCATTTGTCCTACCTGTGGGGGTTCCAGTACGGCCAGGGAGTGTGGCACAGCTGCGAAGGCCTTATATACCTGCTTGATATTGATGGGGTATTCCTCATGTGTGTCAGGGGATGGGGCACTAGGCTGTACGAGGGGTCGGGGAGGTTGAGCACAGAGGGGTGGAAGGGTAGAGAAACAGACAGAGGACAAAAAGGATGGAACAGCTAATGAGAGACAGAGCAGCAAAGGCAGAGCACAGGAGGAAAATGCAGGGCTAGACCGCATGCAGCCCGCGACCGCGGTCATGTCAATGAAAGTATGGAGGGAGAGGAGAGGAGAGGAGAGGAGAGGAGAGAGTTTGATGGTATGAGGGAGGTCTGTGGTTATGGTGACGACTCGGGGCAATATTTTGGTTTACACTGGTATCCTGAGATAATGTGAGTGTAAACCTTGCTGTGCAAACAATGTGGTTTATGTGATTAGGGGAAGAAAAACATCCAAAAGAGGCATCTTTTGATAGAAAACAGGCACAATGTTACTTGCAGTGAGAAGTTGATAAGTCTTTGTTTTTTTTTTTAAACAACCCGTTTCTTTGACCTGGATTATGGTGTGACCATTTGTAAGGCTCAACAGGCACAATTGGAATGCATATGGAGAAAATAAAACAACAGTTGCGTTCTGTTGGTCTTTAGGCATTGGTGACTGAGGATGAAAGGGGGCCCCATTAGGGTTCAGACAGTGGTGAGGGATCTTACAGTGGTCTGAGAGCTGATGGGAGAGAGGCCATGCTGGAAAGGGTTGGGACTGCTGTGGCCGTCCTGACTGGCTGGAGACACAGCGGGTCGCACCCGAGAGAGAGGCTGGATGGCACCAGGTTTAGTCTAGAAAGAGAGAGAAATAAAATTGACAATAAGTCCAGCAATCAACCACAAATTTACGCAATGTTTTATAACATGGCTATTAATGTTATATGCATCAGTATCATCAGGAACTTGATCTAGCATAATTTACAAGTTATCTGCATATTGGACACTCACTGATGAATTATCCTTGGTGTTTGCATTCGAAGGGAAATTAATGTTTGACTGAAACAAAAAAGAAAAATATGAACATGATATAAAATTAAGAGGAAGAAAAATGTTTCACATGGGATTAGCCTTCTGAAGTCAAGTAACTGCCTGAGACTTGAGCTCATATTAAATTATACTAGCGTTCAAAAGTTTGGGGTCAGTATGTTTTTTTTTTTAAAGAAATTAATAATTGTATTCAGCAAAGATGTATTAAATTGATCAAAAGTTACAGTAAAGACTGTCATTGACTTTCTATTCAAAGAATCCTGGAAAAAAAATACAATTTAATTTTGATTTCTGAAGGATCATGTGACTCTGAAGACTGGAATAATGGCTGCTGAAAGTTCAGCTTTGTCATCAGAGAAGTAAATTACATTTGAAAATACATTGAAAGAGAAAACAGTTAACTGCATTAATATTATAATTTTGTGATTACAATTTTGTATTTTTGATCAAACATATGTAGTCTTGGTGAGCAAAAAACAAAAAAAACTACTAACCACAAACAAACCAACAAAAATGTATATAATGTTATATACACTTCATATGATTCACAAGGCCTTAATACACAGTGTTAATTTACCAGGCTGAAGTTACTCTCAATTGCTTGGTTTGGTGAAAATACTAACTAAATAAGAGTCAAGCATTTCACTGCTGCAGAGAGCATGAAAAGCAGGACATGCTCAGAGTTACACAGGCCCTTATTCCATTCGGCTCTTAACATCTAATGCAAAGCTAAGTGCAGCTAGTGCAGGCCATACAAGGGCTAGTCAGCCCACTTACATATCGAACCTCCCTTCCAAGCATCACAGAGGAAGATTTGTGGGACTGCTGAGAAATATGGAAATGTCATGACGAGGGGCGGAATGAGAGCACAGGCCATCAACCAGAACACTACCATAATGAACATGTAAACTAGGCCTGCCTTTGAGCATGCAAAACACCTGCATAAATCTGTCCAGGCTTATCCATGGTAATGTTTGACAGTCATATGAAAACAAATGAGAAAAGAAAGGGCTGATGATGAAAGGGAAGTGAATACGCTCTGAAATGGTACTGACCTGTGAGTTGTGAGGAGAGTGTGCTGCATCTCGGACAGGACTGTCAATCCTGTGAGGCTCAGATGGTGAAGACTGCAATACAAATAAAAGGAACATCCATCACAACATGTCACGAGAACAGAAGAAGGAAAGAAATTGCTTGAGGTCAGTGAAGTATTTCACAAAGCAAGATGAGGCCTGCTGTTTCCAATAAGCAAAATTGGCCAAATTACAAAGTAGTGCATTAAGAATAAACAATCATGTGCAATTTTATGAAAGCAGTTCATCTTGATTTGAGAATAACATTAATAGCAAACCATAAACAACTGCCTTAAGTAGGTTAAAATATGCTTGCACATTGCAGTTGTTCTATTTCTTGCTCTTATGATGTGATTGATGACAAATGTGTTGTATTACGTGCCACAGATAATTTGAAATCAAGCATTGGTGCCATAAAATGCATTTTTTCAAACAGTGTCAACAATGTTATGCTACAGAAAGAGACAATGTCTCAAATGTTACTTTAGAGACCATTGTGTTTTATATTCCTGGAAATGGTCGGTGGCCAGTCTGTATTTAAGGTGAGAGGCCTTTACCCTTCACCCTTATTGTTTAACACCTGTTGACTTCACATTCAAAGCATTCTCAGTCTCTCTGGGAATGTTCAAATGCCTCAAGATCATAAGGCTGCACACATTACAGGGTCCCATTTTTGTATCCGCTTCATTTTCAGCTTCTGCCATTTTTAAATATAGAAAATGTGTATATAGACATTGACATTTTCAAAGACATCTGTAAGTCTAAAGCAGCTATCAGTAGAAATCGTTGGATGATATGTGAGATTGAAGTGCTATGTTAACACTAAATAGCTACTGATGACACAACCATGCTAGACCAGAAACCACACTCAGTCAGAAAACACACTCCACAAGGCTGCTTGCCTTGCTGTACAACCAGGGCTGCAGCTGCCCATGCCTGCCATAACCCACAGGTGGCCCTGATAAAATGCGCTCGTCAGGAGGGCGGCCTTTGCTCTTGCGATTAGCCACAAGGAAGGGATTTTCACTAAAGCAGATTGGCTGGGAGTCCACAAGACATTCTTCTTCCTCTTTAGCTTCTTGTGGGACTCCTGGAGCTGTGAGGGGGTCCCAGGTGTCGGTTTGGGGAGGTTTTGAAGCCGCTGAACTTGCGGCTGGGCAGACTGGAGACGAAGGGAGGGCAACGGGTTCTACATGGTACATAGAAGCATGGACTTTCTCAAAACCCAGGGGGTCTACAGGGACGGCCGGCATGGCAGCCTCCATTGTGAAGAATGTAGCAAAGGAGGGAGAAAACTGAGGAATGAGAGAGAGAATATGTTCGACAGACAAAAGGGAGAAATAATGTGAGATGGAAACAAAGACAAATAAAAGAGCAGAACAACTAATGATATACAAAAGGAGGAAAAGAAGAAAATGACATGGCATCATACAAAAAGATTAGAATACAGCAAAAGGAAAAGAAAAGAAAGGAAAAGCAGTACAGAATGAAACAGATGGGTTTAGTCTGTCAGAGTTGGAAGAAATAACAACCATGCTAAAGACTCAATCATCTACCAGTCACGCCGATTCAGATGAGTGAGGAGCTAAATACAGCTATCCCATCATCCTGAGACATCTCACAGTAGACAGTCACTCAATCCAGAAGAACATTTGCACTGAATCTGCTCTGAGTGCTCTAATGTAGACTTTGCTTTTATTTTTTTGTTTTAATTTTAGTTTTTGTAATTTTCTACTTGCTTTTTAAATATATATTATTTTAATATTATATTTTTAATTCAGGTTTAGTTTAAGAAATGTAAGTACTTAAATGCATTTCATTTAGTTGCCAAAGCAACATTTCAATCTAATATTTATACATTTTATTTCAGCTAGCAAAAATTATTTTTAATAGTTTTAGTTAACAATAACACTACTCTTTTAGTGTTGACAGTTACTACATTTTGCTTTAGTAGGGACTAGGGAAGTATTTAAAGTTTAAAATGTTATTCAGTATTATGAACTACCATGAATGCTTGCTTTACATACAACCTAATAGAAACCACATCAAGTAGTTTTAGCACTGCATGTAACAAACACTTCCGAGTGAGCCCTTACCACAATACACAAACATTTCCTTAACTGTCATTACTATTAGAGATGTAATTTTATAAAGTGTTATGAAACTGTACACTGGATTCTCATCACAGTAAAATACAAACAAACTATTCAGGTGCAATTGCTGGCACACTGTGATGCTTAAGATGTTACTGTAGCACACAACTAATGGCCTCATACTGATAAAAGCTTCATTCAATGGCTCTTGTGCAGATAAAAGACACTGCTCTGATCTATAAATAGCAATGACTAAACTGTACTTCATATACCACAAAATCACGTGAGGGAGAAAACCGTGTGCTAGTGTTTCCCTATCTAAGAGCAGTCCACCCCCTCTCCATTCCTCACTTGACTTTGCTAACAGCTGCTAGTGCTATGTAGGTTGAACATTTCTAGAAGAGAGACAGAGGCTAAAAATGCTTACAAGGGACAAGGAATATCTTGTAGTTTGCAAAAACGAGTTATAATTCTCAAATTACAACTGTTACATGATAAAACATTTACTGAATATCACTGAAGGCAATAAATTATTGTATGAGGGACGCTTGTGTGCAGTCAGCATAATACATTTGACTGACTGAGTAACTACTGACATTCAACATCCAACAACTAATGGCTATTGCAATTATACAGTAATCAAATCCTGAATAAAATGTAACAAGTTTACACACACATACAAAAAAAAAAAAAAACATTCAGAAAAAGAAAAGAAGGAAAAACTTGTAAGTCAAGGAGGTATGAGTGCTGAAGAAATGACAGAAAAAAATGAGAGTTGTAGAGTAATAGCAGTGATACACTCACAGTAAGATGACCGGAGCAGATTCCAAGCAGCTCGACTCTAGATAAATTAACTGTCAAGATCCTCCAAGGGTCCCTTCATCCTCAAAGGCCACACCCACCCATTAAACCATTCAGCCAATCAGCTCACAGCACACATTTTAAAATAACTTGAGCTACTGTCAGCTGTCGGCCAGCACCTCCCCCTCACTCCAGCTCAAGCACCAGCAAATACAATCTGTATTCTGTCAGAGGTATGGCTGGAATGACACCCAGCTCTGCTGCTGCTGAAGACTAAACCCAGCAGCTGGACTGCTTCACCTTTAGCACTACTAGTACAAGCAGCACTACTGGACAAATGTATAGCTTAACCTGATAGAGTTTTAGAAGACTGATATGCTAAGCATTCAAAAGAAACATTTCTACAAGTTACATTTACTTACTCTATTAACTTTCTGTAGGCTTGTGGTAGGTAGAGCCGCCAGTGTCTTGTAGTCCAGTTTCAGTGGTCCAGTGCTCAAATTCTGTAGAGAGAGGGTTAGAAAGAGCACAATGAATGATCATTGTTCACTGAAAGAAAATGTTCAAAAATCTTCTAAACATTAATTAGATCTTTCATTAAGCATGAGAACACTGGTTCTAAAGAGCTTCTAGAGCTCAGAGGTTCAGATGGGACTCATTTGTTCATGTTCAAGGTGACGGCAGGTCCTGTGTTTCGCTCCTGGGGCCCTAATGTGGGCTGTAAAGACGGGTAGGGCATACAGCCTCACCTCAGTTTCCTCCTCCAGCAAACGAGTTGCCTCCTCGCGCTCCAAGCGCATGCGCTCCTTTACCGAAAGAGGGAAGGCAAGGAGGGGGTGGGGGGATAAAGTTTACCCAATCACACACATACACAGACACACATTTTGCCCACACACACACACACGACATCCATTGCACAGATGGGGATGAGGTTTAGGTGATGAAGAATCATGGATGAACAATAAAACCAGGGGCCATGAAGACACAAGAACATATTTAATGAAGGAGATGAATGGAAAGAGCAGAAACAAAATGTGATGTTTGGAATGAGCAGCACCCAAGATCATTCAGAAGGGTTTCGGGGATAAGAGGGGCATAAGTTAAGAGAAACAGAGAAAGAAAAGGACAGATCCATATATATTAGTTGCAGTTATAGGAAAGATTTGGAAGTGGTCGTCATTTTGATTATTCTTATTATAATTATTACAATATGTTATAAGAAAGGCATTTAGGGGAGGAAATCACTCACCACTTTATCCATCTCCTCCCGTTCCCACTGGGACGTCTCTCTCACCATCTCTACCTCCTGCAGGAAAAGGTCAGACAGACAGATGTTATTTTTCCATGCACTCCTCTGCTGTTCCTGCTTTGTGTGATGCATAGAGCTCACCTTCTGCATGATGTCAATCTCTTCCGGACTCAGGTCTCTGTCGACTGATGAGATGCTCTCCATACTGTTCTTACGAACAATACCTGCCGCAAACGGGTTTGCAATAACACCAGGCGATGCCTGAAAGAAATAACAAATAAATATGATGTAGTACATGCATACATGCACATCAGAGTGATTTCTGAGGGATCAAGTGACACTGAAGACTGGAGTAATGGCTGCTGAAAATTCACAATACTACTGTTTTTACTGTAACTGCAATCAAATAAATGCAGTTGTAGTAATAATAAGAGACTTCTTTCAAAATCCTAATTATTACAAACTTCTGTCAATACATTTTATTACATCTATAATTATTTAAGTAACAGCTGGACATCAGAGCAGATCTCATGTCCTCCTGAACTGTATAGGTCTTTACCTCGATGCCTGCAGTGTTTCTTGGGTCAAAGCCATCACACACAAGCATGACCAGGGAGTCACCGGCAGCACGCAAGACCCTCACTGCTTCCGTGTGTGTCATACCCAGCAGACTGTTGTTGCCCACCTCAAGAATACGCATGCCTACTCGCAGTCGGTCATCTCGTGCAGCTGCTCCGCTGGAGCTCACCTATAGCAAAAGAAAAAAAAAATCAAGGACTTAAATGACTGATGTTGTGAGGAAGTAGTAAAGTAGGTAACTAGACCATGTTATCAGAATCCTGCAGGGTTTGTGTCTTATATCATTGTATTGGTTACCTTGGAAATGAAGATGCCCTCATCTGTGGGGTCAAAGGGGTTGCCTGCATGGCCTTTAGCTCCGCCCCTGATGCTGATGCCCAGCTTTTCCCCAGGCTGCTTGTGAATGATAATCTCCTGCAAAATCACAGAGATGTTTAAGAGGGTATGTGAGGATGTTCTGGTCTCTTTAAGAGTCTGAAAAGTTTTTGAGATTTAGATCATTACCAATCAAAAGTTTTTTAGGTTATTACCAAAATTAGCATAAGTATTTGTACGAGTGTCTTTCTTATTGCAGGCCATTTTGGTGGATTTTCAGTTAAAGTCCAAATGTGATATTTATTAGATCTGACTGAGCCGGTGGTAACCAGCCATACTGCAGGTTTTGCTTACACTTCTCCTCTGCTAATCAGAGTGTGTATACCTGCATGCCAGGGGGCGAGGGATCTCTGCGCACAAGCATGCGGATCTCCTGCTTGTTGGAGAGCAGGGCTCTGACAGCTTCCTGATGTGTGGCATGTCGGAGGTCGATGGTGTTCACCTCCAAGATACGATCGCCCACGCGAAGTCCACTCTGAGAGGCCAAGCCATTGGGGATGACCTACCCAGAAACATAAAAGTCAGAAATCAGACAAAAGCATCACAGAACACAAATCATGCCATTCATTTTTGACATAAACCTGCATCATCTAACATCATTTCTTTTACCTTTGAGATGAACACCCCTGGCTCATTAATTCCAAACGGGTGGCTGGCATGATCGCTACCCCCTACAATGCTCAGACCCAGGGGACCACCTGCTTTGATCAGCGTCACTTCCTGTCCACACAGGAAATTCAGATGTATGAAAAAAAGAGCACTGATTTTGCCGTAGATCTGATAAATGCAGTGATAAAAAATAATTGAAATAAATAATATATATATATATAATTTTTAGAATTTTGGGGTTGGTAAGATTTTTTTTTTTTTTTTAATGAAATGTAGTCTCTCCTGTTTACCAAGGCTACATTTATTTAATTTAAAAATACAGCAAAAACACAACAGCAATGCTGTGAAATATTACTACAATAAATACCAAAGATAAACAATCTTTGAAATTAACCAATAATTATAAATGTGATTTTCACTTTTAAATTTAGATTACTATTTAAAATTTGGGGGTTGGGAAGTTTTTTTTTTCGTAATGAAAAGAAGTCTCTCATGTTCACCAAGGCTGCTTAAAATTAAAATGATTAAAAATACAGCAAAAACAAAACCGCAATATTGAGAAATATTATTACTACAACTGATTTTTAAAGTCATTGGTGCTTAAAAACATTTCTTATTATTGTTAATTCTTAAAAACAGACGCTTACTGCTGCTTAAGTGCCATTTAAGATTTTATTCTTATGGTATTCTTAATCTTAATTTTCTGTGGAAACTGTGGCATTGTGTTCAGGATTCTTTGATGAAGACAAAGCTAAAAAGAACAGCATTTACTTTAAATGCTTTTGTAGTATGAAATGTCTTTACTGTCTCTTTTGAGTCATTTTAATGTACCCTAGCTGACTAAAAGTATTAATTTCTTAAAATATATATGTAGTTGTATATGTATCTTACTGACCCCAAACTTTTGAATGGTCTTGGTAAATACAGTTAAACTGAATGTTCAGTTACTTGAAAAGGAGATGCATCTTCTAGGCAAATCTACACAACTACATGAAGTGGGCATGAATAAAAACATCAAAGGAACATTAATTAAATGCAAAAGCAATAGAGTAAATTTTAAAAGGCCAAATCACAATCCTAACACAATAAATCCACTATGCAATGTTCATACCGTGCACCATTTTCTCTGTTGAGTGAGGCATTAAAACAGCAAAATGAAGCTGTTATGAGATTAAACTAGTTTTAAATATTTCCTCAAACAGACACACACTCTCTCCCTGAAGGTTCAACGTCATACCATTACTTCCAGCTCTCACCTCAATGGGGTATTCATCCTCCATGGGGCAGTTGAGATGGTTTCCAAGGTGTTCATCTCCTTCCTCTTGCTCAGGTGAGTCAGACGGCTCTGGAGGAGGGGGTGAATGAGGTCGAGTTCGAGGGGAGGCGCCCCCTGCACTGGCCTGGTCCCGTTCGACCAGGAGGGTGATGGTGGGGGAGGTGCCGGTAAGCAGCGCTACTGCCTGGTCATGTCTGGCCTCTGTCATGTCTACACCATTGATCTGGAGCAACAGCCAAACACCAGAGGATCAGAGTGGGCCAATATGCCCACAACGGGCATATGAAAGCCCCTCATACTGAGCTTGTTACGTCTTATGGGCTCTTTAATTACTATAGGCAGCATTTCATTTAGCTGGGTTTTCAAGGAACGTAAGAGTCCAGGTGTTAGTTGAGTGAAATATGTTCCTGTACAGGACTGATCTGGACCATCATGTGACAGCCAATGTGGAGCCCTCTCATGCATTCAAACAGAATGTGTTTTCCACTTCACCTACATATACTTGGTTTTGAAAACCTGGGTTTTCATGCATCAAATCAAAATGTGGAGACACATTTGACCAGGGGAGTGAAAAGAGAAGGGAATGTGCAATAGGAGAAAGAGGAAATGCTGGAGATGCTTTAGGTAGCAAGATCACGTGTTGTGTTAGAGAGAGTATTAAAAAGAGCAGCTTCAAGAAAACCGTGACCAAACTCTACTACAGCTTGTCATATTTCAGTGAATTCCAGATATATCTCATACACTTTGATTAGAGGACCTTGCATTCACAAAAAGTGAGCTTAGTCCAGGACAAATTACAGTTATAAAGGTAACATGCACTTTAAAAGTTTGATTACAGCTGTACTAAAGCAATAAAACACCTTTTAAAAATGCCATGTAAACACTTTAGTCTCACTGAAATAGTATCAGTCTGGTTTTTGGTAAGGCAGAATAACAGATCTGTATGTGATTGTAACATGGCTTTGTCCAGCATCTTAACATGTTAATGTTAATCCCGAGTACAAAAGGCCTCGGGATTGAGCTGACATGCAAGCTGCATTTAATTCCATTAATAAGCATCAACTCCATTATAACTTTGTATATAAAAGTACTAACGATTCATCACATTACTACCCTTTTACTATGAGTCTTTAAATACTACCCTTTAATTATGATCTGGCTCATGTCTTGACCACATGCTGTGTTGAAACTGTGGCCTAATGTTGCTGCATTTTTGTGCATTTTCACAAAGTCTGTACAATACTTGAGATTCTCTTTGTAAAGCCAAGGGACATGGCCTAACCTGTCCTGCTTTCCATGTGAGGGAAGGCTATTCTTGATTTCTGGTTACTTTGTTTAGCAGATGGTGACAAACAGAGGTCAGCGCTGACCATTCAGTACCGGCGCTTACCGCAGGGTGACAGAACGGCAGCTGCTAGGGTAACGCATACAGTTACCATGACAGCAGGCCCACAGAACAAGTCAAAAACCTCCCGTCACCACACCCGACACCAAGCAGGCAAGAAGTGTGTTAGTGAAAACCCATGCAAGGACAGAGGGAGAAGAAGCAAGATCTCGAAATAAAGAGAGGGCTCAAGGGAGACAAAACAGTTGGGATTATAATTGTTATAATGCTGAGTCGCAATACGGGCAAGGTTACTAGGAGAGAAGTTTACAATTACACACTGACATCATTTCATTGTTCAAAGCAGAAAGGTTACGGTGTACAGCACATTAAAACAGCAGAAGACTGGGCTCAAACTAACTGACTAACTCATCCATGCAGTGAGCCGGATAATTAATTATTTTTATTACATTTCTCACAATGTAAAGTGACTTTATTTAGATCTAATATACAAAATACAATCTATTAAATAGCTGCATAGCTGACCCAAAAATGTAGATGTTGTCATGTCCTCACACCCAAACCCAAACCCATTTGACTTTATTTTGTAAGACACAACATGAGGCTATTTCCTTCTGTATAATGAAAGAGAATAGTGACTTTCAAGCTTCAAAAGGGACAGTATGTGTGCTACATTTTAAAACCATACAATAGTTTTGTGTGAAGAACTGACTAAAATCAAGTCATATTCCTACTCATATACAGATCTGGTGCATCACAATTAGTTATGAGAACCAAACCCTATGATGTTTGGCATGACTGAGATTAAATGAAGACATGGCATGACGTCTTTATGTGCTACATTTTAATATACAGGAACATGAATGAGATTTGAAAACTGTGTAAATGAGTCTCTCTCTTGCAAAACTATCATATGGTTTTAGAAGATTTAGAATGCAGCCCATGATTGTATGGATTATTTTCATGGCACTGTTTGGCATTTTGGAGCTTGACAGACCCTGGTAACCATTCATGTTTTGTATGGAAAGCTAGCGTCAAAAATGTGCTAAGCGCATTCCAAGGAACAAATTCTGACAGGTTTTTTTAAACGGCATGAAGTTGAGTTTATTATAACATTTACTATTTTTTGAGTGAACTATCCTTTTAAACCTAAATTAAATTGATAAGCTACATTAACTAGAAAGAGAGACGAATGAACTCACTGAAATGACCCTGTCTCCCACGTGCAGGATATTGTCTCTGTGAGCAGCTCCTCCTTCAGCAATACGAGAGATGAAGATTCCCTGAGAGAAAAGCAGAAAAGCACAGCCAATGAAAATCTCATCTCAATCCAAGTTGTTGAGGGAATTTTCCTATGAACACCAAGGATGCATTTATTTGACCAAAAATACAGAAGAAAGCACTATTGTGAAATATTAATATAACTAAATACACAAAGAAACATTCACAAAGAAGTGACTGTTTTTTTATAATTTAGAGACACCACTCATAGCAAGAAACAGATTAAAAATATAAAAAGTAAATTAGTAAATAGTAGATAACTAAACTATATAAAACAACAAAAGAAAAGAAGCTTTTGAAAGTGTATCCTTGAATAAAAAAAATCTAGAACTAAATCAGGTCTCATTTGATTAAGACTCTTTTCATAAGAATCAAAAGAAAAGTAAAGAGTCCTAGGGGAGTTTCACAAAGAATTAAAAACAGGTAACACTTGTAGTAACACATCTCTTGCAGTGCTATGTTAGCTGCTGACTTGTTCAGTGCTCCTGTACAGCTGTTAAGAGCTAGTCAGTATGCTGGTGTAACATGCTGCAATGCCTCAAGCCCCTAGAGCAGAAATGATCCTGCTGACCTTAAAATTACCTGCCTTGCTTTTAGTGGTTTATTATATGTGCTTATTTACAACTCTAAAGATGTAATTCAGACCTTCTGACAGCCACTTGATTCTTCAAAGAGAAATCTCAACAGTTTAACAGATACACAGTCTGCAAACAATCAGCACTTTCACAGTATGTTCTCTAAAACTGGGTTCAGAACGTTTCATGCCGAAGACTCAAAGCAGCAAACAGATCAGCAGACAAGTCAGTGAGATCTACTTGTTAGTAAAAACAAGCACAAATGTCAAGCAGAAGGACAAAAACAGGACTTACAATTACTCAGCACAGAGTGTGTGCATGTGCTAATGTGTGACTGTGTCTCCTTCATGAAAGTGGTGCAAAAATGTGACCATGTCCGAAAGATAGAGGGCAGTATGATGTGTGTCTGCAGCGGAGATCCAAAAATACTTCATCCCCTGCCATCCGATAATCTACTGGCCCTATCAGGTGTCAGTCCCTGTAATTCTAATCTTTGCCATCTCGGTCAGCCATGCTAGAGGTGCTGAGAAGCATCATGCAGAAGCTTACGAAGTCCATACGCTTTTGCTAAACATGTTAAACATACGGAGAGAACGGATGACATGTCCTGACTTCTGTAAACCACACTGCACAACCTGACACCGAAGCAATGAACAAGGCATAAAATATTCATTACAAGGCAAGTCACGAGTGTATATGCAAGAGCGTCTTGTGTTTACCGTGTCTCCTACTCTGTAGGGGGTCGACCCTTTCCCTCCAGCGATGCTGAACCCTAAACCTTTATCGTTGCGGATCAGACAAGTGGCTAGTTGCAGCGTCGGCCCAGCGCTGACAGCAGGAGAGGCAGGGTCCAGGAGGAAAGGCAGCCCACTGGACCGTCTCTCCCGGGGGAAATAATCATCTTCAGGTCTCAGTGGCGTGGTGGTGATGGCGTTCTCTGGTTCAACCATGCGTTCTCGCAGAACGGTCATAACCACGGCCGCCCCTGAATTGCGCAGGGCCTCGACAGCTGTGTGATGCTCTGCTCCGTGCAGGTCTACTCCGTTCACCTTAGAACAGACGAACACAATGATAGAGGATTTATAGCAGCGTGAATGACTGGTTCTGAATGGGGCAACTCAAAAGAGGAAATGAAAACAGATGTTCACCTCAAGAAGTTTGTCTCCCACTTTGACCCCAGCACGAGCTGCAGGGCCTTCTTCTGACACTCTAGAGATGAAAATACCCTGAAAAGGACATACACAGTACATTACAACAAACCACACACACACATAAGCATTTACTGAAACTCATCAATTGTGTGAAAGCTCATTGAAATGTACCTCATCATCGCCCTTATAGGGTGTAGATCCTTTCCCCCCTGCTATGCTGATGCCTAACCCACCGGTCTGCCTCAGGATAGTCAGGGTCAGCTACACATGAAGCAGAGAGATCAGAAATTCACAGACAAATGCAGAACGAAATACTTCAAAACGTTTGCTATGATATGCGTGGCTTGACTCACAAAACAAAAAACAAACCAAAAAGTTTTCATGCAGTGCATGCTTGTTTAGAAAGTATTTATAATATGAATGACTGCATCTCTGTTCAGACAGATCAAATATATTGTCCCAACCAGCCTTCTTTCCTTGATGTACACAGTGCTTTCATATAGATACATTAAAAAATTTGCTCTAATTTATGGATTATTGGACAAGATTTTCATATTCAGACATGCATTTAAAAACCAAGCTGAAACATAACACAGCCCAACACCTCTGTTGATAAGATGAGCCCTTGATGCTTGCAAACCGGATCAGCTTGACTGCTTTTGTCTATTTATTGAAGCAGTTTGGGAATGTGACCGACTAAGTGGTTTACCCACATCTTTTCAATCTTTGGAGTGAAAAATTCAACACTAGAGGATTATAAAAAGAACTGGTGTGAATTGTACACGATGCACACAGTTAGGGCAGGATTCAAAAATATGCCAGACGACTATGAGTTTGTAAATGGTTACAGAGAAAAACTGGGCATCATAAACTTAACAACTGGAAAAAAAAAAAAGTCTGTGTCCATCAAATATAATGCGGTTTTAAAATCTGCAAACTGGCTCTGACTTTTTGCAGCTACCATTGACTTTCCCAGACTGTAAATCAGAGCAAATCTAGAAAAATCTAGGCAAATGTAGTGTATTCCAGCCTTTACTCACACTGGACAGTTTATATGTACAGAGACCATAAAGTCTATACAAAATGTACATTGATCTATTCTATACAGAAAATTTCACGTGAGTCTGTTATGAATGTAAGGAATCAATGAATCACAAGTAGATTCACAATTTCATTATGAGACTAATGTGATGAATGAGATATGTCAGTAAGATTTTATTTTAAAGTTTTTGGATTCTGTGCTCAAAAGAACAGCATTTCTTTGAATTAGTAACTTTACTGTTATTTTTTGAGTTTAATGCATCCTCGCTGAAGTCTTACTGACTTCAAACTATAGTGTATATAAAATTATTAAGACCAAGAACAAAGTTGCTCCAAGAATCAGGGAAAGACATTTGATCGAGTCAAATTCAACTACTTTAACATTATATTTAATATTTTTTTAAATATAGAACATTATACATTTGATCAAATAGTCAAAAGTCTGAAGAATCAAGGAGAGGAGGCCAGCATTGGTGGGACAGGACACCAAGGATCTGTTTGATTAATGCAGACTGTATAAAGAACACATGCTCAAGTTTGAACATCACCTGTCTCAAAACTTGCATTGATTCAAGTTTTGCAGATTAATGGCAGAAGACTCCACATCTAGTTCAATGCTACTGAACATTGTACTGTAACACATTCATGGCCTTTTATAACGACATCATGAATTAACAGAAACATAAAAAAAAAAATAATAATATCAACAGTTCAACTGAGGACAATTTAATCTTAAACCACTTTACATTTGTACTGACTGATTAAGGGATGGCATACGTCACCAAACAGTCACAACGTGACGTACCCAATAGTCACAAAATGAATGGGAGGGTGGTGAACTTTTTTGTGGGATGGACTAGATGTGGTTGATTCTACAACAGCAGCCATGCAAAGTGGGCACAGTGAGTGGGTAGATGGGAAAAAACAAAACTCAAGTGAAGAAGAGAGAACAATGAAACAATGAAATCTTTAGAGACGTTTAGCTCTTTGTGTGCCTAATATAAATAAATGCTCAGCTTCAGGCATATTAAACAAAGCGCAAAGTAATTAGTTTTTTGGTCTAATGCTATGGCTGATGGTCACATCTTATATTGGCACTGGGTCAGGAATTATTAAAGAAATAATACTATCCATTCATTAAAATACAAAAAAATTCTTAAAATGTATGACATGGATTAGTGCATTCAAATGGTTGAAAATGATTGACCTATCAATTGCACTTTGAAAAAGAAAAACAATAATTTGGTGGGTTTTGGTTTTGGAGAACCTCAAATCTCACTCCATCTGGTTTACGTGCAATTATACAATGACTGATTTTAGGGGAACCCGGAACATCAGTCATATGTATGGCATATATTTTTACATGGCAAGTAACAAATGCTAATAATTTCATTACGGAACTATACACAACTTCTTGTGTGGTTATTGTTCATTTCAATCAGACAAAACAGAGACACTTGTAATATGATGCAGCCAAAAATAAATAAAATTTTCCACTGTATGTGCTCCTTGCTCCTAGGTGGCAGAACCTGACAGAGGGGTAGGCGGTGGAAAAGAGGGAAGAAAAGAAAAACAAGAAAAACAGGTGGCAGACAGTAATAGAACCCAGTTTGGAGAAAAACATGGTAATGGAAACACAATGTTTCATTAAAACTTAAGGGCAATTATTAAGATGAAAATATAGTTTATGACATACTTTCAATAACCACAGAAAATGCCTTGGTCCATAGACTTCCATTGTAACTTCATTACCGCAAAATCTTAACTTTATTTTTTTAAGTACTCAACCCAAAATATTCTTCAGTTAACAGCTGCACCATGACCATTTTCTTCTCCAAACACTACGATCTATTACAGCTGTGGCTTATAAGTAAATGTTAGTCAGCGATTTCCCTAGCCATCCGGTGTGGATTAATGAAGGAATTTTGTGGCGTGACGTGATTCCCTGAAGTGCAGATGAACGATGAGTGAGTAAATGAACGAATGATCAAAAGAGGGAGAGAGCGAGGAAGAGAGCGGGAGTTTGGGCGGAAAGAGAGTAGGTACAGACCTCTTCCTCCTCAATTCGAGCAGGCTCAATCAGCAGATTATTGACTTGATCAAATGACACCCCCTGTTAGGACAGGAACCAGCGAGAGGGCATGCAGATTAGTCAGGCCAAAAAAAAAAACAGAAGCTGTATGACTGGAAATTAAAATTAATTGAACAAACATTCACACAGGTGACTGAATGACCGACACACACACCCACAGTAAGACAGGGCGCTTCCAAAACCACCACATATACAGCAAACAACACTGACCTGCACACTGAAAGAGCTTTAAAACAACATGGCACAGCTCAGTTCTCAGACTCATGAAATAAAACGACTATTATCTGGAAAAGCTTGGTATTCATACGGTAACTGTACAAAAACATAATCTTGCAATTCTGAAAAAAGTAATTATACAGTCAAATCATACTTTACAAAGGAAGTCTAAAATGCTTAGCAATATTAGTAATTTAAAAAGACTTGACAGGGAAATCAAAACAGCCAACTGTCTGGATTAAGCAACCCAAGTTACAGGTTGTCAATATTAACCCCAGACAAATCCCTAGTGTGTCAATGCTATAAAACACAGATATAAAGCAATTACCAACATCCACACAAATGTCAATATTCACAAAGGAACAGTAATTTACTTTTTTTTTTTTTTTTAAACTGAAAACATGCATACACAAGTCCTGCACAAGCATTCCTCAGCCGCTCATTCACCCAGTCATGGAGACCACACACACACCTTGGAGTTCCTGACCACGTTCAAAATATTTTAACCAGATATATATAAATCCTGGCTTCAAAGATTAATTTTAATATGTATAGCTGAATTAAATCATATTTAAGAATTCAATGAATGATTGCAAAGCATTATGTTGCATAATTGTAGGAAATTAATTCTCACTCGCAGTGGTTGTTACATTTCTTACATATTTGCTACCTGTAAAACCCCTAAAGGGTTCATGCAATCTTTCTGGTTAAAGTATGCATTTTAAAGACCAATGAGAGTCCTCATATTTCTACACAATAATAATTATAGAAAGAAAAAAAACAGTGGAATTGTTCATTGATGTGAAGTTCAGGTATAATTTAAAATGATCCGCACACAGACAGTTGTGGAAAAGGTGGGCAAAGAGGGCAGTGTGCACTGATTTCCCCAGGCAACAGAGACAGCAAATGATGATGAGAAGCAAGAGCAGTGCTCAATGGGGTGGAGTCAAGCTGTGGAGGAGGAGCTAAACAAAGCCAAAGGGTGGGGCAAAACAAGGAGAAGCTTTTTCATTTGAGGTTCTGTCCTCTCAATTTGACCAGAGGCAGAGGTCATCTTAAAACAAGCATTTATCATTCAGACAAAACAGTCTAAGATAACCATGGCATACTTTGCATGCTGCCAATATTCATTCCAGTGACACGATGGCTCTGATACAATGAATGAAGCTGAATGAACAAATATTGTCACAGAGGGGTCTAAAAGTGTGAGACGACAAACTAAAACAAAAGTGAGACAAACCAAAAGATATTCTGAAATTTTCTGTACAGTACTGTTCGAAAGGTCAGAGGTCAGTAAGAATTAATGTGTCTTTTGATCAAAAGAGACAGGAGAGACTGGTAGAATGATTTATGAAAGATCACGTGACACTGAAGACTGGAGTAATGGCCCTCATGGGAATAAATTATGTTTAAAAAAAAGAATTACAATTTAAAATATTATTGTAATTTAAAATAGTTTTTTAAAATTGCAATAACATTTGACAAAAATCCTGTTTTTACAGTTTTTTTGTTCAAATAAATGCAGCCTCGGTGAGCCTAGAAGACTTCTACTAACCTCAAACTTTTGAACAGTATTATAACTCAAATTTTCTGCTGACAATATAATTTTGCATTTAAAAATTTGTATAAAATTTTAAAAATGTAAAACGGACAGATATACACTAGGGGTCTCGAACTTTTACCACTGTATTTTGTACATCTGAGACTGAAAAAATTCTGCACTCTGCACTAAGATGTGTGAACACGATTATTAAATAACACCACTTAAACCCTCAGACAATATAAACTGATTTCACCAACTTTCAATGAAGTAACCAGGATTTCCCACACCATTGCTTCTAGAAGTGAGCCCTTCTTACCTTCACAGGCTGCAGGGACGAGTTCATCTGACTAAGCCTGTTGTCTTCTAGCTCAGCTGCTTCTAGTCTTTGCTGAAAAGGGGAATTGACTGTTACTCCTCCCTCGTCCTCCTCGTCTTCCTCCTCCTCCTCCTCACCATCCCTCTCATCCTCAGGGGTATGAGCAGTAGGTGAGAGGCCCTCATGACTGAAGCCTTGCAGCAGGGCGGCGACAGTCTCTGGTTTGGGCAGCTTGGTGATCTTGAAGTGCTTTTTGTAGTGTGGTGTGTCTTTACGTATGAGCCGCTGTTTCTCTGCAGGAAAAGTCGGCGTTCGAGGGTCCTCATCGCTCCTTTCTGCATCTTCATCATCCTCTTCATTTTCATCATCTTCCTCCTCATCACCGCCACGGATGATGGGCTCTTCAGCAAAGTGCACAGTAGGCTGCGAAGGCAAGAAAAACGGTTTCCTGGATTACTAATGCAGTGACAATCATTATGGTTCAGAATCAAGGAAAAAACAGAAGGACTTGGTGAAACAAATCGCAACATACTCAAACAAACCAAAACATTATCTTTACAGTAGCTTGCACTTGTACAATAGAGGTCACAGTTACATTCAGGATGTGCTGAACATACTTCATACATACTTCAGTATACTCCACCTCCATCTCATCCAGCTCCTCCTCTTCTTGACCCTGACCATCAGTAATCTCCAACCCTGTACTGTTTACACCCCGCTTCTCATTCTGAGAAGTGGCAGAGGCGGTGCTACTGGATGCCTGAGAATCATGACTTTGATTGGACAGCCCACTCAACCGTTTCTCCTGTGAAAAACCATTATACATAATCAATGGAAAAAAACTGAGCAGTTTGTATCTAATAATTAAATAATAACACACACACACACACAGACATATATATATAAACTGTTTCATGTAATATAAAAAAATATGTAATGACGTAATATTTAAATGGAAAAATATTTAAATTAATAATAAAATAAATACAATAAAAAAAAATTTTTTTTTTAATATATATATATATATATATATATATATATATATATATATATATAATCTACAAGCTGGAAAAGACATAGCAGTCCAAGACCACTGTCTCATATGAATATCTTTTTAAATATAACATGGTTTTATAACAAAGAACATATTAGTCAATCTTATCCAAAGAGAGAATTTATGTGAACAGCAATATATATTTTTATGCCTAAAATCTTGATAGTTTTCCTTGTAAACTATTTGTATAAAATTACTGTATTTAGTAAGTTGCACCTGAATATAATTTGTATTATTTATAAATATTATAAACACCTTTTAGTTCCCCACACTCCACAAAGAAATTATACAACAGTATAGAGAACAATAATGAAAATTTAAGTATAAAATAAACACAAACTGCTCTGTCATTCATAATAAACAAGTTATGGCACATTTTAGATGATAAGAAGATGTGACACATTTAGCAAAATATGCTATACTATCAGTGCACCATAGTTCTACAAATAAACTGATTCTGTGCATTTATTTCCATTCAAACTGATGGAAACTAATAGAAGCACTTTTGGACCAAAAAAAAAAAAAAAAAAACAAGACAAAAAAAAAATGTAAACAAAACAACTGTGCCTTTGACTGAATTTACCTCAGAGTCCGGGGACTCCAGCTCCTCATCTGGCTTGGCTGTATAAGCCTCATTTCTTCTGGCTTCAATGACATTCTTCATTACCTTCAGCTCACTGGGATGAGGTGTGGCTCTCCTCTGAAGACCCTGCTGGTTCACATATACAGCAAGAGTGTTAGCACATGTACACAATTTCATGTAAACAGTTGTCCAGAAATCATAAACATCCTGTACACATTTCCACGCTCACCCTCTTCTCTGCCGCAGTCTCCTCATCTTCCTCTTCACGTTTGGAGTCATCCTGGAAGTGAATGACCGATACCCTGTTCAAATTAGTGTCTGTGGGCCAGGTTTCATCAGCACTCCTGTCCAGTAGATTCTCTGCAAAGTATATTACAAAATATTACAATTTGATGCGTGTCCTGGATTCACTATGGGTGTAGTCTTAGCCTCGGACAGCTGGACAGCATGGGCACAAACCAGACACAGTCCTCTTTGTAGTGACTTTAAATTAGGGCTGCACGATTAATCAAATGTGATTTTCTTGTCAGTAAAGCCGGTTCTGTGATTAGTAGTAAAACAGCAGCATTTACTACACAGAGCTGTAGATCTCTGAAAAGCTACCGAGAAAAAAATATAATTGCAGACCATATAATTGTACGATTACGAAATCGAAGAAATTGCTCGTGATAATGACAGCTGTTTGTGCAGCTTCTCAGTGAACTACGGCACTGTGTAGTAGGCTTAAATGCTGCTCCATCTGAAAGCACATGAAAATACCAGATTTAATAATACGTTTTTATTCCAAACTTCATCACATCAGTCGAGTGTTTGAAATAATTCCTTCTGTGAGATGATGTGGCTTCTTACACAGAACAACATATTTCATAGTATTCTGAGAAGTGATAAAGGCTATGTCGATTAGCACTGCATTACAGATATACTTTATTATAATGAAAATTATAATAATAAGAACTCAAATACACCATATATTGCCATAGTCATGTGTTTATTAGTCACGATGAATCAACGAAACCATTTAAATCTTCAGCTTATTCAGCAACTGTCAGGTTTCTTCTGCAAGGCATATTTGGAATTTCCTTGCTAGAGCGCCCTCTGGCTTTCGGATGGAGATTTACTACTCATCACAGAACCATGCTTCACTGACAAGATATGCATAACAATCACAGCTTCGGTCTAACCACGATATCGATTTCATTTTGATTTATCATGCAGCCCTACTTTAAATGCACTTTTTCAAACAAAAAGGACTACCACAACATGATTTAATTGAATGTTTCAATCAAATGGTCTGTTCCTGACTAAGTAAGCAGCTCTAAGTCAGAATAATCTGCAAAGTGGGGTAGACATTTAGCCAAAAGTCTGGCTATGCAAAGCCTCTTTGGGTGTGACTTGACAGCTCCATTCACAAGGACGGCAGAGTGTCTTACCAAGGCTCGATGACGGTTGCTGAGGCAGCAGGTAGCAGGTGAGAACTTTTTCCCCAGTCCGCTCATCGTCCTCTGTCTGGAACTTCAGCATGGGCTGAGACTGGTTCTCTGCCAGCCACATGGCCTTCAGGTTCAGATTGGCCAATGCGAACGGTAAATTCTGCAACCTGGGACAGAGAGCAAGAGATAGAGAAACTTCAGTGCATGAAACTAACAGCTGGTAGCAATACTTATGGTCACTCAGCATCCAAAACCTGTGATATAGGGAATCATTTTCACCTGTTGCCTGCCACGTCCAGCACGTGTAATTCTGTTGCATTGGCCAGCTCAGCAGGTAGTTTTCCCAAACGGTTATCTCTGAGAGAGAGCACGTTCAGGCTGACACATCCTCCCAGTTCTGCTGGCACGCTGCTCACGCGGTTTCTGTCCACATTCAAGTTGGTCAACTTCTTCAACTTCCCAAGTGAGCGAGGGAGGGACTGAAAGAGAAAGTTTTCACAATGGGCTCTGCTCTGACACGTCTGCTTTCCTCAGAAAATTTGGTAATGCAGTCCTGCTAATATTGTTATAATTAATTGTGATTACTCATTTATAAGTTATTTCAGATTAAACCATCCTTTAAACAAACAAATGCAATGTAAATGAATTTCAATCTACTGTATAGCTGATTTGTTTACATATCATTCCCACTATTGTAAGATTTAAAACAAAAAACATTGTGGCATATACAGCAAAATAATATGGAAGCATTACATCAAATATAACCTGATACTCTAAAACCAGTGTCATAGAATTAAAGAAAGCACAGTAAGCAAATAAAGGCAGGCATAACAGATATCATCAGGTGGTGCAGGTTGTGTACCTGGAGAAGGTTCTCAGTCAACATAAGCTCTGTCAGGTTCTCACACTCGCCAATAGAGTCTGTGAGATGCACTAAGCGGTTCTGGTTCACTTTCAAAATGGACAACTTCTTAAGTGAGCCTGTTGAGAAAAACAAAATTCACAGATGCCTTGAGATAAGTACAAAAACAACTGCAGTCATATTAAAATGGTTTCAAGATGAACACCAAGGACAATAACATGATTTTAAAATGAATTATACAGTATACATAAGCGATAGTAGCTGAAATAAAAAAAAAACATTAAAATGTAATTTGTAATGACAGTGCAGCCACAGGATGACCCAAGTCTGCTGACACTAGGGGGCAGTGTTGTGATTCTCTAATCAATAAAAACATTTCTTAACACAACTTTAAACATTGACTATGATCATAACGGTTCAAATAAGTTCTAATTTACAATAAACAATTTTACATTATTAAAGGTGTATCTTTTTGTCCTGAAAGAAACCAAATATTTGTACATTTTTGATGTAACTTGATTGGAACTTTGACACCAGAGGATTCAAAATCTCCCTCTGGCTAATCATAAGACTCACAACTTAAGTCACGTGTAACTAAATGCCTACACCCTGTGAGCAAATAAGGTATCAGACGGAATGCAA
The DNA here is from genome assembly GCF_018340385.1 of Cyprinus carpio. Taxonomy (NCBI): domain Eukaryota; kingdom Metazoa; phylum Chordata; class Actinopteri; order Cypriniformes; family Cyprinidae; genus Cyprinus; species Cyprinus carpio. The sequence goes on along the minus strand of NC_056603.1, from coordinate 24,252,123 downwards.
GTGTGACCATTTTGTTTGTCACCTTACAGGTGCTGACTGATTTTAGACTGGGCAGCACTTGGTTTTCAGCAAAATGATTCAGAGTTTACAGTGAAGGCAGGACAACATGTTTATTTAAACAGCCATGTCTCTGTACAAGAAGCAGGAACAATATCATATTTATTGATGTTTGTAAGAGGGATATAGAGTTTCACCAATGCTGTCTGGCAAGACTTCCAGGAGGTTCTCAGAGAGCAGCAGGTCCGTGAGGGCGATAAGGCCACTGATCTCTGTGGGAAGCTGTGATAGACGGTTCTCTGACACGTCCAAGCAAACCAGCTGCCGCAGGTTCCCCAGCTCCTGTTAAACACAGAGGTTATCTTTCAGTCAGCCGAAAGTGAATTAAGGCACTCTAGTTTCCACTTCAGTTATCACCAGAACAAGCACATGGCACATGCATTCAGCTGTGCTGAGGGTAAACAATGTCTGAAAAGGACAACATCTGCATGAATTTGAACATTTATCTGAACTAGAGATTTTAGACCATAAAGACAGATGACCAGTATGATAATGAGCCAATCAGAAGCTCTCTGTACTCACAGGAGGTAGTGAGGAGAGCTGGTTTCTGTCCAACCAAAGCTCACGAAGATTGGGCAGTGCCCCAAGTGTGTCAGGCTGAACGGAAGAAATAAAAAGAATCAGATTAAAGACAGGATATGCGGCAAACAATAATTTACAAAAAAAAAAAAATATTTAATGATAAATTAATTGGCAGGCTCTCAGGTTCAGCTACGGAAATGATAATCAGAGATCCACTGGGGCAAACAAAAATAACAAGCTCTAAATAAACCTGAAAACATGGCATGCATGTGTGTGCATGATTTCATAACTAAAACATCTCAATTATTCTCAGGACAAACTATTCGCTTCTTACCAAAACTTCCAGTACATTGCTGCCCAGATCCAGCTGTTCCAGTTTAACCAGGAAGGAAAGAGAGCTAGAGGATGATCGAGACAGGTTTCACATTTAACATTAGTTTTATCCATTTTTTGGGGGGTGTAAATTCAGAGCATGAACACTGTGGATCTAATAACTGCAGTTTGATGGGAAAATACTCACGAGGGTAAAGATTTCAGTAGATTCTCCCTCAGCTCTAGAGTCACCAGGTTTGACAAGCTGAGAGAAGAACACAAGAGAAAGAGTCGAGACTGAGTGTCAGATGGTGAGTGTGTCGCTCAGTTTGGAAGAGTAAGGGGCTCCTCCATCTGCACGACATGTACTGTAGCCAAAAATCAAGTGTGTGTGTGTGTGTACATGTGTGAAATGGAGAGAGACAGTGTGTGTCTGTATGTGAATGGCAAAGGGAAAAGGTAATAAAAATGATTTAAAAAAAAATAAAAAAAACATGCATTTAAATATTTTAAAATATGCACATTGTTTTTATCCATAACTTTAGTTGCATAAAATTAAGGGTTGCATTGTGAGGCTGTACTACATGCATATAGTTTCATATAAATGACTGACATAACAGATACATGTTATGATGCTTGCTTTTTAAATCTATCAGAATGAAACACATATTAACGCTATCTATTTTCAAAAAGCATGTAACAGATCTTATGTGAATAAGTGATCTATGAATAGATTCATCAAAAGTTTGACCTCGTAATGTTTAATCAAATGAAAACGATGGAATTCTCCTGGACAACAGATGAATAAAACATCATTTTCATTTTTTTCAATAATTTTTTAGGTGTATACGTGCAAAAAATATTACATTTTTACCCAATACATTTTCTTGTGGAAGGGACTTTTTTCAGATTTTTTTTAGTTTTAAAAAAAACAACAACAACAAACTAAAAACAAACCCCCTGGAATAGAACGTGTTCATATCGACTTACTTTCCAATGTCATTAGGTAGAGACTGCAGCGACACGTCATTGAGTGATAGGTGAGCCAGTCCTCTGAGCTGTGTGAAGCCATCAGGCAACCTGAGACCGACAGAGACAAAAGAAAAAATGAGACGCACAATGGAAAAGGTTACTGCTAACAGCAGCGCCCATCTTCCTGCTCTAATGTAAAGTAGGAGTGGGAAGCACTTGAGTGATGAATTAAGTTGACATCCTCTAATAGCAGTGTGCAGACTGACCCAAACAAAGTGTCTGTTACATTCTCACCTGCTATAAAAATAACATTACAGCAATTTAACAGAACATATGATCATTTGTAAATTCTTTTTAGTGTCTGACTTTCTTCTCTCTTGCCAACCTTTCTACACCTTTCATAATCAAGAAAGTGTCATTTGGTATGAGCCAGAGCTTTAGGGGATTCTTCCAACACACTAACCTGGACAAGGGGTTTCCGCTGAAGTCTGCAATCTCCAAGGCCTGACAGAATTTAATGTTTTCGGGAATCTCAGAAATATCTGAGAGAGAGAGAAAGGCACAGTCAGCAAGATATACTGAAGGAGTGTCACGACAAACTGAGTACTTTTTCAGGCTTCTTAATAATGGCTACCAGATGGCCTGGAGGAACGGGAGGAGAGGGTGATTTGACTGTGGTGAGTTGTCTGTAAGTGTGTGTGTGTGTGTGTGTGTGTGTGTGTGTATCTTATATGGGATCCGAGCCACACGTTAGGGACCTAGTGAGAGTCACTTCATTTGCAGTTGCAGAATATAACACTGCATAGTCTAAAATACAGACCAACATGTTCAACATTCCCACAATCAATCCTGAGACTAACAGTAAATGTCCCTCGGCACATGAGAAGACAATTGGGCGTTGAAATTGATGTACACTTCTTAAATAGACATGGCTCAAAGACAACATTCCAGAGCACTGTGTAAAGAAACTTTCAAGTGGCACACAGGATGTGTGTGTAAATATCTCTAGATGGGTGTAGTTTAAAAGCAGGTTTATTTTTCAGCAGCAGTGCACATTTAAGAAAGCGTTTTACACACCATTTCTAGAGATGTCTAGCTCCACCAGCTGTGTGAAGTTGGCAACGTCGGGCGGCAATTTTTGAATCTCATTGTCGCTGAGGCCCAGCTTTCGCAGATTGTGCAATCTGAAGAAAGGCTGAAAGGTAAAGAAAGAGTACAAATTAGATAAAACACAGTTATATACTGGCCAGACAAATGCATCAAGGGAGGAACAATATAGATAGGCCCTATATTGGTTACTAATTCCTAATATTGGATATTTAATTAAATAACCCTAATTAAAAAACATCAATAAATAATACCAAAAACACAAAAGGGATAGTTCACCCAAAAATGACAACTGTCATTGTTTATTTACCCACTCATTGTCCCAAACCTGCATGGCCTGCTTTCTTTTGCGCAACACAAAAGATGATGATACCATATAAGTGACCACTGACTTCCAATTTATAGAAAAAGAAAACAAATGAAGACTTGCTCAATTTATCTTTTTATGTTCAATAGAAGAAAAGAAGGCATACAGGTGTGAAAAGGGCTTCTCTTTTAAGAGCTCATGTCACCATTTATTTTTTGGATGGTTATCCTGTTAAGAACACTCACTCTTGAAGAGGGCCTCTCTTTTAAGAGCTCATGTCACCATTTATTGGTTATTATAGGCCAACTGGTATCTGACTTGTCGGTTGTTTTTTTTGCATTACATTATATCTGATTGATTTGTAGAAATGAGTGTCGGTTAAAAAATTTTAACCCCTAACCCAAAGTTTTTCTAATAGCAAGGGACCGAGCATAAATGGCTGCCCACTGCTCCGGGTGTGTGTTCACGGTTCACCATAGTGTGTGTGTGTGTTCACTGCTGTGTGTGTGCACTTTGGATGGGTTAAATGCAGAGCACGAATTCGGAGTATGGGTCACCATACTTGGCTGTCACGTCACTTTCACTTAAAAATATCGGAGCATTGAAAGATTTACAAAAACAAGGTTATACACTATGCTTCAACCAAAAAAAACAACTTGCCAATCAACCAACGAAAAATTTGCATGTTACCAATGAAATTCAAATTAGCAAAACTACTTGTATTTGCATGTTACTTTAAACAAGCCAGATTGGAAACTAATGACCACTGCTCAACTACCTGACAACAGCTCATCCACACACACACACACACACACACACACACACACTTACAATCATGTAAAGTGAAGGCAAAAGTGTGCCTGTCTGTTTTAGCACACCATGCTACTTTATCAAGAGCTTGCTTGTTAGTTGGTCACATTCAGTACATTCCTGCTGCTGCGGTCCATCATGCCCTGTCCTCTTTTTATGCTGGGCTGGCTGCTGAACACCAACAGAGGGCTTACTATGTACTGCCAAGAACAAGGCTGATACTGCGGATGTGTGTGTGTGTGTGTGTGTGTGCAGTTGCTTGTTGTGACTCTGATTCACTGGTACACAAGGCCAAAACATCAAAACTCTCTGTAAAAAGAGAAAATGGATGTAAAATAAAAATGAAGGATGAGATCAGGGGCCCATTCTTCGTACGTCGCTCACTCAGTTAGCTGGATTTTATTGTTGAAGATTTGGCATAATCTTGGATTATTTGGTTCTTCAAAGCTCATCCTGGAATTGCTGTTATAGCAACAGGTCCGTAAGCTTAAACCTGCTTGGTAGTAAGTTTATTTCATGTAAACAGGATTAGCTTGCATATTTTTAAGAAGAATTGATACTTAAAATCTGTCTGCTACCACCAATACTTTATTATAAGAGTTTCCCACTGATCCACGGATTTTAAAAAAATTAAAAGATAATAATAATGTTGTGTAGTCTTTAATACTATAGACCACTGCTTCCCAAACCTGTCCTGGAGGACCCCTGCCCTGCACATTTTGTATGTCTCCCTAATCAGACACACCCTATTTAGCTCTTGCAGTCTCTACTAACGAGCTGATGAGTGGAATCAGGTGTGTTAGATAACCGAGACATACAAAAGATGCAGAGCAGGGGGGCCTCCAGGACAGGTTTGGGAAGCACTGCTATAGACACAGCCAGTTTTACTCACTGAAAGATTTATTTGTCATAAAATAATTACTTTATAATTGTATTAGTCCTACACGCATGCTATACAGATAATGTAGAGTCGTGCATTAATTTGAGTGATGACAGATATTATGGGAGTGGCTTGATGGAGTGCAGGAGATGCAGATACTAAAGAAACTTTAATCGATGCGGTCACATAACAAATCGGTTGAAATATAAAATTAAATGAATTGCTAATTACTACACTGAAATAAAAATGTAAATCCTGTACAAATATTAGAAATCAAAAATAAAAAAAATTGAAAATAAATAAAAAAAAAACAAATAAAAAAAAACAATAAAAAAAAAACAGTGCACATTTCTGTAGTTTTGTTCGCTTGGCTATTTCGAAGATTAGGTGCGTTCGAAGAACCGAATTAGCCAGATCCTGATTAGCGCGATGATATCATTTTGGATGTGACATTTCATCTCGGATGTAATAAACGACGTACGAAGATTGTGGGAAACGTGTAAACGCTAAAATTACAAACTGAAAATAAATGACTAAAATTGAACTAAAACTATAAATTAAAAATAAATAAATAAATAAAGTAATATAATGAAAGACTAGAAAAGTCATGGAATCAAATTGAGCATGAAAGACTAGAAAAGTCATGGAATCAAATTGAGGAATCCTGAATAACAATCAGCTCTTAAAACATCTGGAATTCTTAAACTCAATTATTTAAAATTTAAATGATTATGCTCTTATCTATGGATGTTTACAGTTTCTCTACATTAATGTTATAAAAAAATGAAATTGTCACAGCAGCAGATATGTCAGAGGAAACCTATTAGCCTACACGGGGAGGAGCAACAAGGTACATTGTCAAAAGGCTGAGAAGCGCTAAAGGGGCTCACTTGTAAAAATGTCACTTTGAATGAAAAACATGGAAGCTATTAATGTTGCTAATGTAAACATCTCTTCTATCACTGCTATTGTTCACCTCTGTGGTTCACTGTGGGCAGCTGGAGGCTCTGCTGCCACCACCGTGGTGGCAGGTGACACATATCACATGACTAAGCGATGGGAAATGTGAGCTTGGTTAGAAATGAGACCAAAATACACATAGAGATCAAGTAATAAACTCAGTACAGCTGCTGCATACAGGACTGAAATAATTGAAAACAAGTGGTGTGATGACACATGGTTGAACTACACACGTCACCTTAAAAACTCTGAGATGCCCTCACACAGAGTCCAACAAAACACGTACCAGCACTAACTTTAATTCTCATGTCAATTATCAACATGGCAGGCGAGGGGCAGAGCATTGCCGGCGGGTGCCTGACTGTCGACTGCTAGTCAGGCCGTCCTGAGTGGGAGCCTTGAGGTCTATTGGTGGGAGGAAGCTCTCTAGTGAAGGCCTGATTATAAACACACACAAAGCGGCCCATTCATCATTGCAGCCAGATGCCAGGCAAGCTTAAGACCATATAGTTACCAATCTACTGCACTCACACACTCAAAAAGACACTCTTTTCACTATCCAGTAATCCATCTGCATCCCCAGTGTGTAAACAGACATCTATTCAGCATCTATTAATTCCTAAAACTTCACTACACAGAAACAAAAGTCAGACATCATCACCCTGAAGTGAGTTTGAGTGCCTTTAATCCAGACTGACTTGTCAAGCATACTGACCATTTGCAGCTGCTAATAACACACACCACTGACAGTTACAGGCATTCTGACAATGCTGGAGATCCAAAGGATAATCTGGCTTTACTGCATTTATTTGAATGTTTGTGAAGTGAGTGGGTTTAAATAAGTCATGATAATTCACTAGCCTATACAAAGTAGAGTGTTGCTTTAACTGTGAAAAAATGCCTTAACTATGTCAATATATGCCAGTTACAGTAAAATAATAAACGACACTAATGTTTTATTAATAAATGCATGACTGATCAAAATCACAACAAAGTAATCTTCCACCAAGCAAAGTCAGTCCTCCTTTGATTTTATATTTGAGAGTGATTAATACTTCAGAAAATAAATAACAGCTGAATATAATACTTCAGGATCTGTAATTCATTTTAACATAAATATTATAGTATATATTATAATAATAAACCATTTGCTTACATTTATTTTCCAGATGTGAGGTAAACTATCAGGTGTTGCTTTCAGTATGGCTATAAGGTCATGCAAAATGATATTCAAACACACATTAGACATGTTTAACTTTGAAAAAAAGCACAATAACCTGAGATTATCTACTGTAATATAATTTGAATCTTGTTGCTCCAGCCGCAAGGTCGCAGAAATAAAAACTGTTTCTAAAATAGATATTTTGTGTCGCCATCGTGGCTAGTTGGGTAAAAACAAACTACTGGTATCAGAAGATGTCTTTCTGAATATTGGTTATTGGCACTAGTGGAGAAATTCAGTTTCTGTGAATCATAGAGCATCTGTTAACCATTTTACATTGCCTTTAAACTATACATTTTTATAATCTGAAGTTGTATTTCAGTTCCCTGTGTTACACTGCATTCTCCAATCCCGATTGCTGTTGTTTGAGTACCCTGACCAGTATGACACAGCAACACTGGCTCAACCAATAGCGCAAGCTTGGGGTGGGACTATCCATTTGTCTGACCAACAGCAGAAGGGGGGAGTGTTTGAGAAACGTTTTTGAAAAAAGCCATTATTTTCGCAATTCTGCTAGATGCCACTAGAGGCACAGAACTCCCATGATGCAACTTTAAACACATTCAAAGCATGAGGGAAATTTTCCCTAATGAGAAAAGGAGTGTTGGAGCTCTCTTACCTAACAGCCGCTTAAAGGCATAGTGATCATGTCCATTGTAAAAAAAATACAAAAGTCACAGCCAATACTGTCCTGGTCTACGTGACATTAACACAACAGCTGAAACGCAAATCTTGAATTAACACATATTAAAGGTTTCTCTGAGAGTAAGGCACTCATGCATATAAAGACTGAGAAAAGAGGAGTAAGATGGGGGGGGGGGGTGAATGAATGAGAAGAATAGTTGGCTCAGGCATCCAGGTCAATACAGAGACTGCTGTGTTAGTCAAGTGACTGCTTACCCCATGACTTTCTCCAATTAAACCATTACAGCCAACCCTTCAGTCACCAACATTACCAAACATTATTTCACCCTGGAAAAGTGACTTCAGACAATACTGTGTTTTATATTACGGGGCCACTGAATGCTTGAAACTAATTGGCTGACGAACGTTCTGAGGTGTGCAATTATTTTCAGGGAAACGCACGGGCGAACGTAGTTCCAGGCAGCTCTTGACCGCATTACAGATCCATAATCACTTCACCAAATGATTTCAGTTATTTACATTGATCTAAATATAAATAGTTATATTCATAGTTAAAAGTTCTATTAGTAGTCATTTCAAAGGTCTTACAACAGCAAAATAACCAAAACTCACAATGACACTGCCCAAACACATAAATATATTAACTGACAGAAAATTTTCATATTTTGCCACAAAATTATGTTTTATTATGTGTCATAAAGCACGTACTCTCCTGCTCTCTCTCCCTTACAGACGCACATACGGAAACATAATACACACGCTAACGTTGTTTGCGCTACTCTGATGATTTTATCAGTAAAATAGTTTAGCAACTTAAAAGTTACATTACATTTCTCACAAGCGAAGTAAGGGCGCTGTACGTGAAGAAAATGAACTATTAGTAGAGACACTGCTGCCTAACACTTTTGAAAGACAAAAAGACTCAGAGAGGTAATTTACACAAGCTCTCTCTCTCTCTAATAACTTAGTTATTAGCTGCATTTGTCTGCTATCAACGTCTCAAACCTCTGTTACTAGGTCTAAAATGAAGTTTTGGAATTAGCAACGGAGGTGTTGGATGAGATGCGGAAGAAATTGATCCTACTCTCAATAGTGTTTTAAGTACAAAAACCAGACGAATGCTTTGGAATATATCATTTGATCGATGTCTTGAGGTGTGGCAACTGTAGTATAAGCGGAATAATTGACCGTTAAATTATTAGAAAAATATTGCAGACTCCACTTCGTGTCGTGGCTGCATCACCACCTCGGGTGTGTAGTATTTTTCTAATAATCCATATTCCTTACTTAAGAGCCACTACACTGACAGATGTCTCTCACACTATCATACCATCTCTGTTACTTTACGGCAAGCCCATAACCAATGCAGACATTAAGGGGGACATGTCTAAGGCCAAACTGTCAAACCCACATATTTCATATTCTTGCTGTTCTGCTGCACTCTATTATGCACTGCTCTGTTTTTTAGGATGACAAAAAGTTGTAAAAGATACATATTGAACTGGCAAATCACAAAGAAAGCAGGATTGCTGTACAGTAACAAACTGATAAACATCATCATGTTAATTCCCTCAACTTTTATATAATTAATGCTTAATGCATCCAGGAACATATGCAAATACATATTAAGTGCACTAAGAGCACAAGCTCCTGAACTTAAAACACCAATCACACGTGCATTGTCATCAATCATGCTACTTGTCTTAATGGCTCATGCAATATTAAAAACACAGATTTAAAAATGCTACTTGGCTAGAATGGCCCTTGCGTGGCCTCCTTCCTTCTCTTTGAACGAAAGGATGGCACGCGGGGGGTGTAGATGGGGGAGGAGCAGGCAAACAAAGCTTTGAGATGGTTCTTCTTTTCAGCTGTGAATAAAGAGAAGACAGGCGATTGTGGGATTGGTCACATTAGTAACCCGGCCAAAAAACCTAAAAGGTGAATGCACATACATGCAAACAATGAAATGGGGAAACCAGCATTACAAGTCCAAACTCAAATGTCTAGTTCCGCTTTGTGAGATAGGAACAAAAACAGTACCAAAAAAAAAGTTAAAAAGTTACGTGACACAGCCAAGTATGGTGACACATGCTCAGAATTTGTGCTCTGCATTTAACCCATCGAAAGTGCACACACACACCATGAACACACACCCGGAGCAGTGGGCAGCCATTTATGCTGTGGCACCCGGGGATCAGTTGAACACACAACCTTAGGGTAAGGAGTCAAACTCTCTAACCATTAGGCCACGACTTCCCCACAAAAAAAAAGTCATTCTGAAATCTACGTCAAATTAAAGAAGAATGTTTTCCCCTGTCCTCCCTCTGACATGAGAGGATTACACTGAGGGTCCTTCATATGAATGAACCCCCTGCCCTCTTTTCCCTCCTCTTTTTTCTCAGCATTGGGACAAAGCCTCTGAAGTCACACACAGTGCTGTCAATCAAAACTAAGACCACTTAGCTCCTCCCACTAAAGGCACCAACAGAGTGAAGGACTTTTCTATTGTCCACAAGCAAAGGGCACAGGCAAGCCTAAAAAAAGAGAAGATAAAAGGTGGCAAGAATGTGGGATACAAAAGGGAAGAGATGAGAAATGAGGTCAGGAAGGATGGAGAGCAGGAACTGGGGAAAGGGAAAGTGAGCAAAAGAGAGGGAGAGAAAGAGAGTGGTGGATTATTAATGAGCATAGAGGTGGGTTGATGACGGATGAAATGGTTCATTAGTGACTCTCTTCATCCCGCAAGCCAATGAGACACTGAACTCACACAACTCCACGGTGATATCCTCTCCACTCATCGCATACCTGCACACAGCGGAAGTTACCGCTGGGTACAAAACGATTGTAAATCACTTATTCACATTAAGAATGGCATAAAAATTAGGCTTTGTCAAGCATGTTGACTGCTAAAAGTTGAGTGACTTTCTAAAAGTAAAAAGCAGAAAAGGTCTTGAAGTACAGACAGACTAGACCATTTTTACTTCTAATATCAAACATTTAATAAAAGGCTCAGTTTGATGAGAGGATAATTGTCTAAAACGAGTGTCCTGAGCCAAACGAGTCTGGCAGACAGACTGCAGCTATTGTACCACAGGGGGCCCGTGGCAGGACTGCAGAAGTGTCTGGATCAGCAGAGTACAGCATTTCTGTCCTGCAGATATTTCTCCAACATAAACAGCTTGTCTCACTCTTCATATTGTTGCGCTTGAAAAAAATTACCAAAAAGAAAGAGATTATCAACCTCTGTGACTAATCAATGGTTTAAATGATCAAAGCATAATGTTTGCAGAATATTAAACAATGGAAATTCTGGGTCATAATTAATTACACAGTACCCAACTGATTAAACACACATGTAAGAGTTATGTAAAATTTCATTAAACTTCAGTTAAGATTTTTATGTCCACAATCAATTCAAATACAACGTTTCTTAAAACGAAACTTATTAATATGAGGACTAGTCTTACTGTATATGATGCCAAAAATGACTCTTGTCATATACATCACATTGTGCTGATACAAGTGCCAATTAACAAGAGGAAATGGGTGTGCAATGCAAGCACAAATCACACAGTCTTCCTCCCCTTTGTACAGACCGTTCTGATGCAGACAGCCTCCTTTCATTGTCATATGCTGTGCAGGCTGAAGTGTCACTGCCAAACCAGTGAAGTTAGAACAGGAGGAGAAGAGCGTGTCTCATCCACACAGGCCTCTGTGATTGAGCTACAATGATTTGATTTGCATTCTAAACCAAAGTCAAATGAGATGCAGAGCTCAGGTGAACCTACAGACGAATCGCCATTATCGCCAAGGTGAGCTGTCATTTTTTCAAAAGTTAAAATTCTTCTCTTATCCAAGTATAATGAGCAAAGTCTCTCATCTTAAAATGTTCAGATACCAAAAACTGTCCATCAAAATGAAGCAAAGTATCACACATTGCTCCATCAGTCTAAGATGTCAACTACTTTTCTAAACTAATTTTGTGAGTTTGAGGCGGTTGTAACTATTTGTCCAAACATGGTCCATAAAATGTGTTGTAAATGAAAAAGGTGTCCTTTTATTATTTCTCAGACAAAATGCTGAATATTTCTTTGTGAAATTTAAATGTTTAATAAAGCTAACTTGAAATTTTAAAATAATTCCCAAATCAAATAATAATAAAAAAAATACAAATAAAAGAACTCTCTTCATATAAACAAAAGCTTTGCCTGTGCTCTATTTAAAATCAGAGGCAACCACTGCATTTGAATTACGATCCCCCCCAAAAAAAGCTAAATACATGAAATTCAGATTGTATAATTTCACAATTTGAAGCAAAAACAGAATGGTCTGATTTTAGCTTTATGAATGAGATGCAAATGTCACTCTCTGACAGCAGGTGGCGCTTATGGAACAGCAGGTATTTATAGTCTGCTGCCCCTTTAAGACCGATTGCATGGATCCAATATAATAATGCACAGGAGATTTCTTTCTCCAGTGTTTATGTTCACTTAAGACAACCGACTGTGTTTATGAGAATACTTGCAGAGAGTTATTTTGAGATAATTTTGTATGTGTGTGTTCGTTCAGAAGCAAGGATACGCAAAAGAGAAATCAATTCTGTGTACGCGCATTGTCTGAAACGAGGCTCTCTATGCGCGCTTTAAATAAGTGCGGCCAGCTCTGAATGCGCGCAAATGGTTTAAAACACCTGAATATTTAAATCGGCAATACTTAGTAGGGGTGTACCAGTACTAGCATCGGTACCGAACGGTTCCTGGGCAAATTCCAAATGGAAGTGATCATCCTTGTCCTCTTGGAGTGGGGACTTTGGAGTGAGCAGGGCACGTGCGTGCCATTATGTAGTCATTAGGAATGCACTTGGCAAAAGGAGTGACATAATTTCCTCATTATCTTCAGCTGGGATGTTCGGTACCGTTACTAGTACAGGCACACCCCTAAGCCTTAGAAACAAGTGCAAACGATCAACTATGATCCGTTTTAACCCTAATAGAGAGTGAACAACGTGAATCAAGGAAAGAATTTGAGATCACTATTAAAGATAGGGTGGTGATGAATTTTGGTAGCCCTAATGAAAAACACAATAGCCCCGGGATGTTGGGCTAGTGATTTTGCGAGCACTGCTCTTGGTGTTAGGAGCTTCCGGTACAGAAAATACAAACAAAGTGCAGACATAAAATGAGAATCGATAATAAATTAGAAATAACAATAGTAATAAAAATACAGAAAAAGGAAAAATGTCTATAGACAGAACTGTGAATGTGCATATGTGCTATTTACAGATGAAGGATTAATGAGTTATTTACAGATGTGCAGTACTGAGGTGTGTTATGTTTTGTTCAGGTGTGATATGGCCTGGGGGAAAAACTGTTCCTGTGACTGTCCGTTTTGGTGCTCAGTGCTCTATAGCGCCGGCCAGAGGGCAACAGTTCAAAGAGAGAGTGGGCTGGGTGTGAGTGATTTTCTTAGCCCTTTTCCTCACTCTGGAGATGTAAAGTTTTTGGAGGTTGGGTAGAGGGGCACCAATAATCCTCTCAGCAGTCCTGACTCTCCGTTGTAGTCTTCCGATGTCTGTTTTGGTAGCTGAACCAAACCAAACATTTATAGATGAACACAGGACAGACTCAATGATGGCCAAATAGAACTGTTTCAGCAGCTCCTGTGGCAGGTTGAACTTCCTCAGCTGGTGGAGAAAATACAGGGGCCTTTTTCACAATAGAGTCAATGTCCCACTTCAGGTCCTGATAAATGGTGTTGCCCAGAAACCTGAATGACTCCACTGCAGTCACAGTGCCGTTCATGATGGTGAGTGGGAAGAGTGCAGGGGGGTTCCTCCTGAAGTCCACTATCATCTCCACAGATTTGAGAGTGTTTAGCTCCAGGTTAAGACTGCACCAGGCAGCCAGCTGCTCAACCTCCTGTCTGTAAGCAGACTCGTCTCCGTTCTTGATGAGGCCGATGACTGTAGTGTCGTCCGCAAACTTCAGGAGCTTGACAGAGGGGTCCTTTGAAGTGCAGTCATTTGTATTCAGGGAGAAGAGCAGTGGGGAGAGAACACATCCCTGAGGAGCTCCGATGCTGATTGTGACAGTCCTGGATGTGAGTTTGACCCGCCTCACTAGCTGCTGCCTGTCTGTCAGGAAGCTGGTGATCTACTGACAGAAGGAGGTTGGCACGGAAAGCTGGGTCAGTTTGTCTGAGAGAAAGTCAGGCCTGATGGTACTGAAGGCCGAACTGAAGTCTACAAATAAGATCCTTGCATAATTCCCAGTTTTTTCAAGGTGTTGCAGGATGTAATGAAGTCCCATGTTGACTGCGTCATCCACAGATCTGTTTGCTCTGTAGGCAAACTGGAGAGGATCCAGTGATGTCCTTCAGGTAGGCCAGGACCAGTTGCTCAAATGTCTTCATGACCACAGACGTGAGAGTGACAGGTCTGTAGTCATTATGTCCAGTGATTTGGGTTTTTTGGGGACCGGAATGATGGTGGAACATTTGAACAGCAGGGAACTTCCATCAGTGCCAGTGATTTGTTTAAGATCTGTGTGAAGACGGGGGCCAGTTGGTCAGCAGAGACTTTAAGACAGGCAGGTGAAACACCATCTGGGCCTGAGATTTCTGCTTCCTGGAGACTCGGTTCACATCCTCTACACAGACCTTAAGCGAAAGTTGAATGGTGGGGGAGGAAGGGAGGGAGAGGGTTTGCAGGGGGGGTAGGTGAATGTGCGAAGTGAAGATCAGAGCGAGTGCTGGGTGTTATTCTGGCCTTTTCAAATCGGCAGTAAAACATTCAGATTGTCAGCCAGTTGTTAATTCTCCACAGACTGTGGGGGTGGTATCTTGTACAAGGTGATGTTCTTCAGACCAGTCCATACTGACGCTGGATCGTTGGCTGAAAACTGTTTTCTCAGCTTTTCAGAGTAGTTCTTTTCAGCCACTCTGATCTCCTTTGTTAGTCTGTTACTGCCCTGGTTATAAAAGATTTTATCCCCACTTCTGTTATCCCCACGATTTTGATTTTGGCCTCCAACGATTATGAAAATCCAATAATCGAGATAAAACGATTATTGTTCCGTATTCCGCCCCCTTTTGCAGCACTGCACTTTCGTTCCTCCATAAAAGCCCAATTTCCCGTGCAAATCAGTAAAATCATGTAACGTGACATTTGCAAAATGGGACGAGCTTGAATTATCGAAGTACATTTATTCATGTTTTTAAAAGCGTGAAAGAGAACTTGAGAATGAAATATGCTTGTAACAGTAATTTGGATCCGTGCGGCTCTTAAAGTGACAGCGGGCTATATTTCGTTTTACATTTGCTTATTAATTTCTGCAGTAGGCTGTACCACGCTACATGAACCTTTTCATATAAACTGCAATAAATACAAAACTAAAGCCAAACTAAAACTGAGATGAGACATTAATAATAAATGGTATAGTGAATAAATGAAATAATCATACTGCTTGAGACTTGCATAAAAAACATTAAAGCACAGTTTGTTTAATTTGTATCTTTTTATTCTATTGTATTTGTTTCTTTGCTTTTTTATTACTGACAGTTTAATTATTTTTGAGGACTTTTTGTTTGTTTGAAATTCCGCTGGTCTCTATAATGTAGATATCATGGCAAGTCAAGTCTGCTTTATTGTCAATTCTTCCACATGTACAGTACATGCATACAGAGAATTGAAATTGCGTTACTCCCAGACCCTTGGTGCATACAGATAACTCTAACAGTAGAACATTAAATACAGATAATAAAATATAAAGTACAACTATACAAATAGGGCATGTAAAAAGAAAGATAAGTAAAGCAGCATGAGGCACATGGCAGATAGAGTGCAAACCAGTGAAGTAAACAGTGCAGATATAATGATTGTAGCAACCTTATTTACAGGAGATACATATTTGATATGTATCACTATCTTTAAATAAATCACTCATATAAAGTTTTGGTCATATGGCCCCCTCATAATAGTGTTAAATAATCGTGATTACAATATTGACCAAAATAATCGTGATTATGATTTTTGCCATAATCGAGCAGCCCTACAATATAGTTAATGTTGTATAAGGTGCCAGCTTGTTCAAGTAGAAAGAGATGACACTCTTGTTGTTGTTGCTCATCCCATGTTTTATTCAGAGCTGCGTGAGTGTTCCTCCTGTTTCTGGCCACAGCTCCATTCTGCTATTTGGATCTGCACAGTTTTACCATTGTCATCATTCTGTATTGTCACACACATACATTTTAGACATTTTACACAACACTGATATACTATATTTATGGACAATTCCACTAAATTGTCTCAATTCCACATTTGCTAGAACGGTGTTTGAACCTGCACATGTATTGGTGTCTGCCATCTGTGAAACACAATACAGGAAAGGCATTCAGTCATGTGACCAATCCAATCCCCATGATCAGTAGTAGCCAATTTCCACTGGATGGAGAGGGATAAAAGAAAGTAGTGCAGAAAAACAGCAAACTGTGCGCAGTTTAGCCTGTCCTGAAACGGCAGCTAGAAGCAGATAAGCACAAAGCCTCATTGTGAAAGCTAGTGTTTGTAGGCCTGTTCAACAATCATGTGGTCAAGTCTCTGCAGCTCAAGCAACATTCCCAGAATTCAAGTTCAGAACAGAAGAACACAAGCGATAAAACCAGACAGTACTCAAGGGGGCAACAGAGTCACTTTATTATGCAGGTAGCTATAGTTATAAACGTGTCGTAAATTTAAAGGGGTCATTGGATGCCCATTTTCCACAAGTTGATATGATTCTTTAGGGTCTTAATGAAAAAGTCTATAACATACTTTGGTTAAAATTTCTCAATGGTAGTGTAAAAAAATACCCTTTTTATCTCGTTAATATCAGCTCTGTTTACAGCAAAGCATTTTGATACATTTTCCTTTAAATGCCAATGAGCGCTGCTGAACCCGCCCCTCTCTTCCGCGTGGGGACATGCAGTTCTCTGATATATTCTTGACAAGATATTTTTGTCTACCCCTGCTCTGGCGTCGAAACAATTGTAGACTGTTGACAGCTCAATCAGGGCGGGTCTAAGGTAAAACGCCACTGTCAGTCAACAATCGTGGGAGGGGCCTCAGCTTCTTGTCTGTGTGACATCACTTGTTTCCATTGTTTCGACGCCGGAGCAGGGACGTAGTATATACTGTTGAAAGTATAAAAGAACATAGCAGTCATTATTTACTCCCGACATATTAAACGCAAAATACCCACAGAACTACTAAAATGCCCTCCGATCTACTTAAATGCATCCATATTCGCGCAAATCATTCGCGATCCAGATTCACCAAATGAAGCGAGTATAAGGGTTTTTTTATGAATCTTTGCAAATCAACTTTCCTAATAATGTGCTAGTTAGCAAGTTTTGTGGCTAAATACAGCTAAAGTAAACAGGATGGCTCATCACCCCACAGAAAAGAGGGGCGGGGTGAGCAGAGCTCATTAGCATTTAAAGGGAAATGCAACTAAATGGGTTGCTGTAAAAAGAGCTGATTTTAACCAAATAAAAAGGGTGTTTTTTACACTACCATTGAGAAATTTGAACCAAAGTATGTTATAGACTTTTCATTAAGACCCTAAAAAAAATCATATCAACTCGTGGAAAATGGGCATCCGATGACCCCTTTAAAGAGATAGCTTACCCAAAAATTACAAAATGTCACATTTTGTACAGTTTTCAAACACTTTTTTTTTTTTTTTTGCATCAAATCAAAGTTTGTAATGTTATGATTTACTTTGTAGCTGGTTGGTTTGGTTCATTCAAAATCCCTATGGGCTTTATGGTCTCTCTAACAAAAGAAAAAAAAAAAAAAAAAAAAACCAAGTCAATACAAAACCAAATCTTTTGATAACGTTCATCTTTAGATGTGATGTCTGTCACAAGAAAGGCTGTAATAATGAGTTATTCTGAATTGATGTAGAAGGCTATCTTTGTTTTATCTTCCATCAGAAAAACAGAACAGACCAGATCATGTGAAGGGTCACAGCAGAAATACCAAGTACCATTTTAAAATAAGCCAGTAAGTGTTCTGATGAGCCATAGAAAGCATGCAGTCATTGATCTATGGTGAACATGTGTTTGTGTATCTCTCTGAACATTCATCAGCTCTTTTTAGTACAAGTCCATTCTAATGTAGGGTCATGAGATGTGCTATGAGCATCAGATAAACACAAGGTCATGTACAGGTCATCATACTGTTAGCAACGACAGTCTTGATTTATAAGAGCCTTGAGCTTGAAATGCACCATACGGAGTTTATGAAACAGAAAAGCCCTGGAGAACACATTACAGCTCAATTTTTTAAAGACTGTGGCTTTGAGATGATTTTAGCAATGCTCTGTTTGAATGCTCTGACATGTCAACTTCTGACTCAAGCAATGTGAGTTTGTGAGGACATTGTCTATTTGCTAAACCAATGGCAGATGGGTGTTTATGAAACCTGTTGGTAAGGTAAGCTGTCAGAATGTTGTTATAATGGCAGGTTAGTCCCATGGTTAAGCGGCGCCCAGATGATGTAACTCACCTGGGTAATATCAGGTAAAAATAGGTAAATAATACATGTCTTAAAAGAAAATTGCAATAGACATATGATAATCAATTATTAACTCCAACGTATAGAAGTATAAAAGGAGTTCATGTTTTAAAATTTTGTTTTAAAAATCACATTGTAAATTGCAAATCTCAGAAAACACTGACGTTCCAAGCCAACAGAACCGAACAATTGAGGCCATATTAATAAGTAATGATGCAGGATGAAGTCACTTCAAAGACATCTACATATCTCTATCTGTAGATCTGTATGTCTGATTTTTAAAAAAAAAGTAGACTGAATGATTTCAATTGAATTAAAGTGGTTACATTTTAAGAAGGCAAGTTATTGCTTCCGTCTGACTAAAATCAAACTTTTAAAATGCACACACTTCATGACACACTGCAGCTTTATGTGATCACTCAGGCAGGACTTTCTGAACAAAGCGGACATTCTGAATTCCAAAAATTCCCCGTACATTCCTGGTAAACTTACAAGGAGATCAAAACATGTCAACTGTTCCAACTGGATATAGTGCAGCCATAGAGCAGAACCGGCTTCATTTAAGCTAACAGTGGCTATATTTCCAAGCGATCGTTGCGATGACCAAATGACGATGTGCACCACCAAAAGAGGATAGACCACACTAGGGCTGCACAATTAATCAAATTTCTAATCGCAATTACAATAATGGATGCCACAATGACATAATCGTTCAAAGTCCACTTATGTTATTCTATGGGCTTAAGATGTAGTTTTTTTTTCTTTTTACATGTTATCTTAAGAGTTTTTCCATTGTTTTAATTTTAGTATAACATTAAAACCATTCATATTTTACTTTTTTTATAATTTAAAGAAACCAATCCAATGTATAGTTGAAATTTGAGGCTTAATACTATAGAAAAGTACTAAAAGTTTTTCAGTTTGAAGGTTCTCTGCTTGTTTATTTTCATATAAAAATATGTCATGTCGTTGCATCAAACAATGGTATAAACATCATTCAATGTAAATTGTGATAATCGTAATTAATAATTGCAATTACAATTTCAAGGGAATAATCGAAAATTATGATTTTTGTAATAATCGTGCAGCCTTAGACCACACCCAAACATGACTCCTTTAATTATATGTCCATTTAACACATTACTAACCTTAACAACACACCTACACTATAGCGCAAATAGCATACCTGAAGACAATCTTGACAAAAACCAAACATAACTCAATGCAAAAAATCTAGGTCAGTCTAGGTCTACTGTCTAGGTCAGTGGTTCTCAAACAAGGGGCCAAACATCCAGGGGGCCACCACACAGGATAACTTGAAATTACTTAACTATAAAATAAACACTCCAATTTAAATTCAAATGGGAATCACATACACACAAATACATTTGTTTGCTTTTTTTCTTTAACAAAAATACTTAAGCTGTCATAATTACAGTGAAATATCAGAAGAAAAATCTTTAATATAAATATAAATACAGATACAGATATAGATATAGTGTTGGAAAATTTATTTTAAATTATGAAAATGTCCAAAAATATATTGAGGCATGTTTAACAAAAATTTTATTACTTTTTAATTTACAAGGCAGCGGTAAAATTTATGAGATTACGTGTACATTTCTATGTACATGTAAGTCGGTCTTTTCATAAAAACACAAAAATGACAGAAGAGAAAAGACTGAGTTTTTCCAAGCTTCTCTAGAAATAGATGTGTGGAAGTACAGAGGGCACTGCAGCCTCCTGTACAGTCATATCATGTCTGCACTTCATCAACAGTCACATGTTAACAAAAGGCAATGAAAACATTGCGTCAACACATCTATTTGCACATACACACACCCAAACACAAATACACACAGTTCCCAATACTTCCTATAGTCATATTTCTTTAAAAGATCCAGATTGTAGATTGAGGACTGATGTAATAGAATTTGGTAAACAATTTTTAGATTGTGAGAAACACTTCCCCACAAGAAGGGAATAAATTAAAATGTTTCCCAACCAGCAGTGATTTGCTTTTTCCTGAAACATGGTGGATGAAAGGCAATGCTGGAGGCTCAACCACCAAATAGACTCAACAAATCTGTTGTAACGTGAGCTTAGACAAACAGTCATGAGGACCACTGACCAGACACATCACACGTGCTGTTTGAACATACTGAGATCCACTTTCTTGAGTGGACTCTGAAGCCAAGCTGTATGATCACTGCTGAACCGTTACTAGTGAACAGACTGATGGGAGTGGAGCTCCTCCAGGCTCCTCCACTTACAACCGAGACAAATACTGGAGGAGCTCAAGCATAATGATTAGTACTGTTTGAAACGCATACGACAGACCACACACACACAACTATAAACACTACATTCTTTTAATGAAGAACTTCTGCTAAAATGTGCCCTCCACAGACAAGTCCTAATTAATTTGATTTAATTAAAAGTTTCAGTCTTAACAGCGCATGTCAAGCTTACAGAGCAGTAATAGACAGCTGTGAGATCTGAGATAAAACAAAATAGATAAATGTAAGGTCCTATGAAATCCATTTTATTTTCTCCTGAACCATTTTATGAAAAGTTTAACAAAAATTACATTAAGAGACGTGTTTAATTTTTTTTTTTTAAATTCAGTTTTATTTTTCTAAAATTATGTTTCAATTAACTGTCTGGATCCAATTTTAATGATTTCATTAAATATTAAAAATCAAAAGCATCTAATTCATTGTTTTTTTTTTTTATAAAAAAAAAAATAATTTATTATTATATATTTTTCCGGACATTACATTTTTCTGCTAAATAATAAAAAAAAGAATAAAGAAAAAAAAAAATTATATATATATATAAAAATGTGTGTGAATCCTTGAATCCTTTAACAAAACCACGTGTCTGCATTTTCATTCACACAGAGACACGCAGAACATGCAGGATTCATGTTTAAATTTTATTTTTGCGACTTAAAATTCACAGATACAAGTCCATATTGCATCTTGATATGTGTACTGACCCACTTTTGATTTATCCATTCAAAATTAGCCAAATTCAATGACATTCTGCTTTATAGTGCGTAAATTCTGCTTTTATGACTGGATTCCACAATTCCGTTTTTGCATCGTGGAAATCATAGGGCTCTATATATTTTGCAAAATGTCTCAGTGTTTTTGTCCATACAATGGAAGTCATTCAAGTTTGGAATGACTTCATCTAGTGAACTCAAACTTTATAAGTGTATGAATTAAAACAATAATCAACAAAACACTAAACAAATCATTTAAGAGTCAAATCAACTGCACACTAAACATTTCAGGCTGTGGAGCTGTACACTTATCATCAATCCGCACTACAAATGTGAGCCAAATCCGCTACACAAAACGTCATGATAGCAGATTCTAAATTTGTGGGACACCATGTCCAAACCAGACACAATGCAAGTTCCCAGCATCAAGCAATTTGTCTTTCCACAGCAGGATTTTGGACATTAGGCAGGGCTACCAGTAGGAAACACCAACAAATTGATCAAATGACCTCTCTCTTGTCTGGTTAATGCAAAAGCTCAGGTTTACACAGAAGAGCTTGTAGAGTCTGATTGGGCCACGTTGTTAGACAGAGAAAGAGAGCAAGTGAGAGATGTGTTTGAGCTGGCGAAGGTTCCTCTGGTCTCGGCAGCAGTGTGTTGGTTAGAGAGGCTCTGCAGAACAAAAACACTACATTCCTCAGCTCTCTCCATTATTCCCACTTCCTGTCCACCACAGCACTCTCAAAACAGAGGAATCAACAAGACAAACACACACGTCAACAAATCAGCAGCGCCCGAGCCCTCACTCACTCACTCGCACACACACCCTGTGGTAAACAAAGGGCCATTTTGGTCTGTTTTGGGCACTGTGCGTGTTGAGGCACTGAAGGAGTCATACGCTGTCAAAACGGGCTGCAGATATAAACACAGACAGGCAGAAACACGCATGAACAAGCACACAGAAAACAGTCCTTCTTCCGAGCACATTAAACTGGTACCATATTAGTTAAGTAGTGATACATGAAAGAAACACATAGGAATAACTGCTGAATGCGGTCATGCTTGGTTAAACTACAATGAGCTTGATTTGCTGGTTGGTCCAACATTCATTGAAGAAAAAATACTAAGGTTTGCCAACCACTGCAAACCAAAAAAGAGAGAGAGAAAAAAAAAACATGACTTAAACTTACTGGCCATTTTTTTAGCTTCACCTATTCTGCTACTGGACAAAGTGTAGTCTTGGTCTAAAAAGATCCAGGAATCCAGTTTCGATATAAGGTTTTGTTCATAGTGAATATTTGCTTTGGGTGTGAATAAGACTTTAGAGTGAGCTTACAGCATGTGTTATGATGAGGTCTGTGCAGTACGTCTGTCTCTGAGGTTCAGTCTGGACCCCCGAGAGATGCAGGACTAAAGCCTCCTGTGACATGAAGACACTCCTGTGACTTCAAGGATGCTTCACTACTCTACTTTTAATTTTAAACAAATGTGCATTATAGTCCAAATAATCTATATGCTCCAAGCACCAAGTTTGTGAATATTCTAATATCAGAGTATGCTGATAAATATGAACTTTGGCTTCTAATTCCATGCTTTTGTGTTTATCTGTTGGATATATGGAAAGAAACAATATACGCCACACAAACATTTATCAATGTCCAATTCATTAACAGCAGTGCTGAATTTAGTCTTTACTTGGATTGTATTAAGTTCCTTGGAGAAGCAGCATATAAAGAGAGGAGTGATGTTCTTACAAATATGTCCAGTTGCTAAGCAGAAACTGGAGGCATTCCTAACTGGCGAGAAATAAGAGAAATGCATTTTTAAAGCTCAGCTAGACCCAAAAAGTAGCCCTAAATACAGACTTCTCCGTTTCAGACTAAACTCAATCTTCAGGCAAAAGCTACATGCACAAGTTAAGTGCTGTTAAGTGTTCAGTAGTTAAGAAACTGGGCTGATAATACAAAAGGTTGCAGGTTCAGTCCCAGTTGGAGATCCTTCACTCCAGCCCTACAATTTGTTGTTTATGTACCTCCCACAACCATCTGTTAAATGACAGTAGCCAATCAATCCTTTGTTCTTCCTGAAGGGTCCTGTGTGCACTCACTTCTGTCTGAATAATAAAATTATTATTGGTGATTTTAAAGATTACATCCAAGCAATAGATAAGAGCAAAAATAACCAGTATAACACTGATATATTGTTCATGCGTAGAAGGGGAGGGCGATGTGGCCAAAATCGTGTATATATCTCTCATTATTAATATTAGTTTTTAATTTATTCTTGTTAAAGTTACAAAAGTGATGTAGCCAAGAGCAGTGAGAGATTTTCATACAAGTTGGCTCTGTTGTTTGTTTGGCTTAAAAATCGGTTGTTTTAAAACTGCAGTGCTTAAAACTGCATGTCCATGCTACAGATGTAGCCCTTCGTTTAGGACAAGCTCCTCGTTTTGTTCCGGCTTGTCGTTGTCCACCTGGTTCTGTCTCTCCTTCACACCCCGTGGTGATCGCAGTCATCCAAATGATGAAAAAGTATTACTGTAAAAAATGTATTTCGCGACACCACAAAATAAATGATAGAGCATAATATGAAACGATAGACTTTTTATTTCATCCATCCGACATATATCATCACATCGCACAGCCCTAATGCGTAGCAGTGCACAAAATTTAAATTTCAATCAAACAAAATGAAAAGACACATCTGAAATGACCTCAACAAAATGAGTATCACAGCAGTTGTCCAACACTGCCAGCTGACAGTCATCATTTATTTAGGTGCCATTTTAAAAGCTCTTTCTCTGGAGCTGGACTAGTGTTCAGGTCAATCAACCTTCAAAGCCACAAGAGAAGTTATCAGTCAGAGTGCTTGACCACCAATGAGATAAAACGAAATATGAAAGTGCATAGCTGATGAACTTCCTTCCTGTCTCGACTGAGAGACCTTTGTTACTTTGCTTGTCACTGCAGTCAATAAAAGCAATTTCACATAACAAATGCTCCAAATTTTAAAAACTGATTTTTCAAAAATAAATTAGATAAATCTTAATAAATGTTGTTAAAAACAAAACCTTGTCACATTTTTTTGGCCACATTTTTTTTTTTTTTTAAATGTGGCCAGTCACTACACAATGTTTTCTGTTTGTCATATAAAGATAGAGATCAGTAAGGTACCACACACCCTGTACTTTGTCAGTGCGGTTCATACCAAGTTGATATTTACAGTCAAATGCATCTAACTTCCAACAAAGATAAAATGTAGGAGTGGGAGATGCGGCATGTCCACGTAGCAACAGCAGTGTACTCTCCACGTGGGCTCGCCTTGCATCCCGTGGCCATGGAAACGTGAGTCAGTGGGGATTTGCTATACAGCTTCTGTGTGTTGCATGAGTCACCAATAAGAACAAACAAACTGTAGAGAGAAAAGACCACTAGCACATAGTATCAGCACGCTGCATCCAAATCACTCACTTAAACATGCTTTATCACTTTTATCAGGGAAAACATACCATTTACAAACTAAGACAAGGCATATAGGAAAAACCAACCCTTGCCTTATTAATAGCTTACTGCAATAAAAGCTCTGTACCTTCTCAGACAAAGCAGGAGATCAGAGCTCAGACGACAGAGTGTCGCCATCTACAGTAACACCTATCCCAGTATCTGGAGGAGATCAGCCAGACTGGGCCATCTGTACTGGAGTCTGTGTGTTTACTCTGTCCTACAGCACGCACGGACAATGTGCTCCACACACAGAGAGAGATTTACACGACAGGTGTTGAGGCAGATAGAGGAGGAGCTGCTGGAAGGGTCAGATCCATGGAAACGTTCATATTGTGACAAGTAAACAGTAATCATGAGGATGTGCTTGGGGGTGAAGCACGCGCCGTCTTGAATTTACAGTAACTGTGACCTGTTCAAACGTCTAGACGGCCCAGGCATCAAGACTCACAAAAACTGCAAATAAAAATGAAGTATGCACCAAAACAAAAATTGGACAAGTGTGTGTGACTAGGGGCTGGATTCATGAAAAATCATCTTAGGAAAACAAGAGAAGTTGTTTGTAACAATGTTCCTATATGCAATTCTTGGAAATCCTTAAGAATTTCTAAAATATTTTCTTAAGAATCTTTTTCTCCTTGACAGGCTTTAGTGTTAACTGATTGTAAGATGGATCTTAGTGATAACATTTCAACACATCAAAGGCTGTCTTTTTGCGCCTCCTCCAGAAAAATTTAATAATCAAAAAAGTGCACAAAAAATTAAGCCCCTAATTGACTTGTTTTTTTATAGTGGTTTCTGAATTCAGCAAAAACCACGAAATGCATAATTAAGAATGGTTTTTGTTTACACTATCGACCACTGGAGTCACTTCAGAGAACTCATGCATATCCCTAATAATAGAAATATGATTTTAAATGTAGCTACTGTTATACTGTAATGGTTAACATTTGAAGCAACAAATTCATTAAACATCTCACTTTTAGGATCTGAAACAAGTTGGAGGTTATCCTAATTTTAAGAGGATATTTACAATAATTTTTAAGACCATTCTTTTCGTCGTTTCCTCTTAAGTTTTGCCTTTAGAACAATCTTAAGAAATATTTTTACTCTATTGTTAGGCTAGAAAATAAAAGAAAATGGCAGAAATGCATTCATAAGAATTTGGCCCAAAGTAAACACTACCCAAATCTATATCATGAGATAAAAACAATTAAGTTAATTCATTTAAATAAACAATATAAATATTTTCCAAATAACTGAACAATGAAAAAAAAAAAGTGACAACTGAAAAGCAGCCATAGAGTATGAACAGGAACAGATACACCCTGCTGTGGCAAAGTGTATGTGTTTAAAAGCCTGAAAAACACAAGCAGAACAGTAAAGCATTAGGTCTAGAGGCTGTAAATGATTGTAGGGGGTGTTTCCTGGTCGGAGGTGAACACAGGGAAGTGGAGCTTGAGTCAAGCGACCTGTACTAAACACTGACACTACCCTGCACTAGATGATGACTGGTGCCGCCCATGTTTACCCAGAGAGACAGGTGACTGGCTCATGTTTCTGGTGCAAGCGTGTGAGATTAAAGGGACATGAAAACAGATGTACATGCTGATCTTAGAAGTTTACAATGCCACCAAGTCTACACACTTTCTGCAATCAATAGCGAAGACAGTAATGCAGATGATAGAGAGTGTGTGAGTATCAGACAGGGTGAGGGGCTTCAAGTGTTAATCCTCCTCCGGAATCAAACTCCCCGAGAGGGGTGGGGACAGGATGTGTGAGCCAGCTGCTCCTCAGCTCAGACAAAAGGAAGCAGGGTAACATATTTCAGGCCATTTTAAGTAGAAGCTTCTCAGGCTACGTTTACATGACAACAAAGTAGTCAAAAACGCAAAAGTTTTTCCCTAGTGTTTTAAAAATTTCACGGATACACGACAATGTTTTCAAAACAATTCGTATTTACACATATTCGTGAAAAAGGCCAAAAAATCTGTATTACATATCCCAGGCCAGTAGTTGGCGCTGTCACCTTTTTGGTAAACAGTACCTGTTGCCGTGTGTATATGATGTGTCTCCGCTGTTGGTTGTAATATTTGTAAATATGATTTAAAGTAAATCCACACTTTGCTGAAGAAGCATTAGCAAACTCTTGAGCATCAACAACAGTACCATATACTCCGCCATTGTTGTGTATGTTTGTTCGCGCTTGCCTTTAAAATCGACACGTACTGGGCATGTCTACATACCTAACACATACTACGAAAGCGCATGACGTCACCGTTTTCAAAGATTCCTGTACTGAGTGTTTACATGGAATCGACTTTGAAACTCGTTTTCAAAAATATGCATTTTCAGTACCCAAAACGCCGTTGTCGTGTAAACAAACAGGCCAAACACATAAAAAGTTTCCCATTGTTGGCTGAAACCACTGTTGTGTAAACGGCCCCTCAGTCTGCAGCCTGGCCCAACTCAAGAGCATACTCTCACGAAACAAGTGACTTTGAGAGTGTGAGAAGATGACAGGAGAAGAAACAGTGTTTCTGGAGGAACTGGCAGATGCTGCAAGATTTCAGTGCCAACCTGTTAAAACACCACAGTCCTATTCCTGCCCTTAATCAGAATTTTCTTTCTTCAACAGGATTCATTTTACACATGCAGCAGTGCACCTGATGCCACTCTATGATATGTTATATGGTATTTCATCTTCAACCAAGAATGACCGATATTGCTTCATGATCATTAGCTATACTGGTAATGTTTTTTAAAGCTTCAAAAAAATGTACATTTCAAAAACTGGTAAAGATTTATATTAATAAAAACATTAGTAGTAGTATTTGCACTACAGGTCATTAAGCTAGGTGTCAGTGGATTATTTATCTATTTATTTATTTATTTACTTTTAAAGCCATGCCAGCATCAAGGCAAAGATTTTCACACTATTAATGTTTTTACTGTATTTTTGATCAAACAAACACAGCCTTGGTAAGCATAAGAGACTTCTTAAAAAAACATTTTTGAAAGGTAGTGTGTGTTAAAAACACACACAGGAACCATTTTATATAAAAAAAAAAATCATGTTCTTTAAAAATGACTACAGAGTGAAAACAATTCAGCAACTTTTAATCCTCAAAAGTAAAAATCTTTATCCCAATCTTTATGCTGTGCTGCTATAATAAATTTAAAGGTAAGCAGAATTCTGAAGTGAGCAAGAGAACAGACTGTGTGAAAGAGGCTCAGCACAGTGTGATCTCCAAGTCCTCTGCAGTCTGAGCAGCACGAGAAAAGAGGCGAGAGGGAGGAGAGATGGGGGATGAGGGTAGGTTTACTGCAGCACACACAAAGGCAGCAGTGATTTATGTGGACTGCTGGCCCAGTTCTGTGGGCCGTAGGGGGAAGCCCTCACTTACTAACATCTCATGTGCTGGCTCACAAGACAGAAGCAGAAAGTCAAGACAATGACCAGACCAAACAAGCTCTGACTGAGGTACAGCAGTAAAACTACCAACCCACTCTCAGATACACTTATAACAAAGTTATGGATCCCCTCAAATGATGTCTTTGTTCAGTGCTATTCTGTGGTTTCTAAAACAATCAGATTAAGGGATGGACAGTGTCTCGATGTAATCTAAAGAAAGCTCCTAAATCATTAGTTAATTAACTTCTCATTTTAGAGTTCCCAATATCATTCTTAAAAGTCAAGATATATAACAATATTTTTATTAAAAAATATAAAAATATAAGCTTAGTATAAAAACTATAAATAAGTTATTACAAACACTCAATGCTGAATTGAAGTGGGATTTGAGTAAAAACGTACTATTGATTTTATAAAAAGTCTTAGCTTGGTGCTAATGTTAGCTATAATGCACCTGTTACCCTGCTGCGATTGGTTGTAAGAAAATATTTTGTTTTCTAGAAAGACACTTTAAGTGGATAAATGTATATTGGATCAATGCAATGTGGACCAGGAGACCATAAGGAGTGGATAAAGATTTTCAGTTTCATGAAATGTTTAACAACCTAATGTTACATGTTCACCTATACAAAAGGGCCCCTTTTAGCTGGTATGATTCATTTAATTTCATGTTCAACAGGTTTGTTTTTGTAAAATCTAACTTTAGAATTGTCATTTTTTTCAATCATTTAATTATTATAGCACCTAAAATATGTTGGGTGTAAAAAAAAGTGTTTGTTTCAGCCAGTTAAAGGGTGGGTACATTGTGTGCACATGATCAGGATGGTACCAACTCTGCCTCATTTTGAGCCAAGAAAAACCCTGTTGAGGCATTAAGATTCAATTCTTTCAAATGCTGTTTCCTTCTATTTATCAAAAAAAAAAAAAAAAAAAATGGTATCACTATTTCCAGAAAAATTGTAAACAACACAACTGTTTTCAACATTGATAATAATAAATGCTTCTTGAGCAGCAAATCAGCATATCAGAATGATTTCTGAAGAATCATGCGACACTGGAGTGATGGCTGCTGAAAATTCCACACTGCTATTACAGGAATAAATTAAATTTTAAAATATATTAAAATAGTTTTCATTGTATTTTATCAAATAAATGCTGCCTTTGTAAGACAAAAATATTACGAACTTTAAAAGACCTAGTAACAAGTCAAGAATACTGTCCTGAAGTCCACTGAGAATTACAAAGCAATGGATGGCAGGTCACAAGCTGGGTTTGCTATTGAAAACATTACTGGCTGTTCTCAAGACTCTCTTGTAATCCTGTTGGCGAACACATATCTCAAATGGTTTTGCTGCATGTGGTATGAAGTAAGTTGGCCTAATAAGAGTGAAGGGCTTACAGTTCGGCCTCATAAGCCAATTAGGCAAATTAGTGAGTAATGAAAGATTATTTTAACACCCTACCTGCTGCAGTTACAGCACAGCAAGACTGCACCATGTAATAAACTGTGCTTATGTTTGAAGCATTACTGTGATGCCATGAAAATAGAAAATGTGTTTAAAAGCTTTAAAAAAAAAATACTTTGTTGATATAAGAAAACACTAGCATCACCCTCAGGCTGCTGTATTTCATGGAAGACTGCACACTCCAGTATAAACACAGGCCTGGATGGCAGACAGAAGAGAGTTGATTTCACTTCTCTGCGGATCTCATCCATCCAGCGAGCACTGACTGTACACTTGGAACAGGACTGCTGCAGACAGCCACTCCACTCAAGAGACCCTCGAGGGACAGGCTTAGTGGGACGATACGGCTCGTGCAGCAGAGAGAGGAAGAGGACAAGGGGTTAAACATGTTTTTACAGATGATTGAAAGCCATAATCGGGCCCAGGGCGGTCACACAAAGGAGGGATGCTGGGTTGGGGTACAGTAATGGCTAAATGAGCTGTTCAAACTACAGAAACTTATGGAGGAAAAAAAATCATATGCTCAGACGGCCCATTTTGTTCAGTTTAAATCAGCTTCAACACAAACAGTGTACCAAAGATGGCATCAGCCTGGACAACGAAATTGTTTTGACTAAAAGAAGGATTTTAAAATTATAAAACAAGCCTCAAATTGAACTCAAAACTGACCTGATTTCAGTATCACTATACATAGCACAAAACTCTTAGGGGCACGGCCAAGATGCAACCAAAAAAAAAAAACACAGACAGAATGCAAGAACACATCTTGTGTGAAAACCTCAACTTATTAAAGCTATTTTGACTCCAATGGATAGCAACAAAAAGTGTATTAACGTGTCCAAGGTTAAGGGAGTTTTTCTTATATAATAAAGTTTGAAATTTGTTCAGGTGTCAGATGACAAAATTTCACATTTGCAGAGTAATTTTCACTTGCAAATGAGTGAAACGCTCACACTGTACAGCCCTGAAACATCCCATCAAGAAGACTAAAACAGACCTTGTGACTGCTGCTATGCTAATTTAGAGGTGTGACATTTTCATGCACAACTGACAAGAAGCAAAAATCTATCTAGTTCTTCTGGACATCACAAAGAGATTTACCTTTTAATTGCCAAAAACAAGTTAATGACAATGGGCATGACTGAAAAGTTCATCATTTTAGGAAGAGCACAGCAACTTGATGAACGTAACGAAAATGTGTATGTTTATAAACAAATGTATGTATGTATGTTCAAACTTTATTTAAATGTGTCCTTATTGCTGTGTAATTTCTGCTGTACTAAGTAATACTAATTAAAGGGATAGTTCACCCAAAAATGAAAATTACCCCATGATATACTCATCCTCAAGCCATCATAGGTGTACTGTCAGATGAATACAGTTGGAGTTGTATTAAAAACGTACTTGCTCTTCCAAGCTTTATAATAGCAGTGAATAGGGTTTTTGAAGCTCAAAAAGTGCATTCAACCATCATAAAAAGTGCTCCACACAGCTCCAGGGGGTTAATAAAGGCTTTCTCAAGCAAAGTGATGCGTTTGAGTCGTGTTAAAAGCGGATGACCTAGTACTCAGGTGTAGCGTAAGCTGCGATGCAAAGTGATGAACTTTGTAAACGAGTGACAAATTTGTAAAGAAAATTGTTTGAGGATTTCGATATAAGGCCAAGAGGAGAAACTTGGTACTTGCAAGGCTAGCATATTCTCACCGGAGCTTTATGCATAATTATACATAAATTCATTGTTATTTCTATAGCTAATGTTTGTAACAAGTGTATCAAGGACACATTAAAATAAAGTGTTACAAAACATTTTAATGAAAATTTTAATTTATTTTTTACTTTTCGTTTGGACTAAGCATCCAAAGGCACCCAATAAGAAAAACATGGTCATGAAATTTTGCATATAACATCTCTCCACCGAATTTCATGAATCAAGACCAATGCGTCAGGAGGATATAATGTGAAGTATCATTTCACACCCTTTCAATGCACAAACATGTAGTTCACAGCAGGTAAGAGAGAAACACCTGCTATGAATGAACATTAGATGTGTAGAGCAGGGCAGGGAGGAGCCCTATATAGATTAAACCTGTTCTGCAGACAACAGCACAAATCTGCCACAACGCACACACCTGTTCAGCCTTTCAGAGGGCCATTGTATTACTAACCTCTATTAAAACAACTCCTTGAAACTCAGGCACATACTTGAGCTGGAAAAACCACTTTCTGGTTCAAAGCAATTAAGCACAGCTATTATAGGCAATAGGTAAAATATGTTATTCGATTTCCTCATTTCGCTTACTTCTACGGTTAGAGTTCAATACTGTTTCCTGTTAGTGGTGTCAGCTGATTTACTTTATGTTGCACCAAATGATCTGACAACATCTGTTAGGAAAAAGAGGTGTTTTGGGTGCCGATAAAACAGAGGAAGGCTTGAAACCTTGACCTAAAATCAAACAACATCATACAGCTAGTATTTTACCCATTCGAAACTCCAGCTGCATAATACACATTTCCTTCTCTTTCTTCAGTCGTCATTCGAGTTACGGCTGATAAAGGACGACAATGCCGACAGAGCTGCGATAATAAGCCTGGACATTTAATATGTGCAGCTGGGTGGGAGACGTCAGATTAGCTGAAAGAGCCTACTATGTAACCAGTCACAAGATCTTCCACAACCGTCAAAGCCAAGGAGCGTTTCTCCCTCCCAAACCCTTCAGGGAAAACGTAGACTTCACATTTCTCAAAGCTTCCCCAGGAACCTCCTAAACCACAGATGTATGTGTGTGTGATACACTTGTTAATGATTAAACTACAGCTAATGCCATTTCTGTGCTTTGTGAATGTGAGAGGGCATTCTGGGTTAATCCAGTTAGCGCTCAACATCTCCGAAGTGAGGAGTTTACTGTGACGAGCGGGTGCTCGACTGTCACACAATAGGACAGAAACAGTGAGGATTAGGGATTGCATAATGACTAAACACGGTGGAAGCTTCATGTTGATGTTTTCGGAGGGTTTGATGGGGAATTCCTCAAATGTTGACGGCTTCGACCTACAGTTTTATCAGCAGCAGTACAGGAGCTTCAGTTCCCAGACTGTTTAGCAACACGTTTTTCCATGTAAACCAACTCCTTGAAAAAGCTGAAGGCACTTTGTGAGCCACCCAGGTGCTCATATTAACAAATTAATTGGCAGAAAACTTGATCCGAAGTCATTTGCTGCTCATCGGTTTGTCTGAAAGGTAATTTCCCACACTTACTGCTGCTTTGTGCCCGCTGTTAAACTTTCAAACGTTTCTATTTTTGGACTTGCTATAAAGGTGCTTTTCTGAACTATACATATCTAAGCTTTAAAGCGAACATAAGATGTTCAGGTGAGGACCCTAAACCTCAATCTGTTCAGTTTAAAGAACTGTGCCAGGCCACACATATGAAGCTGAAGTTTTAACATAAACTATCTTCTACAGACAGCCTCAGCCCAACATACTGAAATACTTGACATCGGCTCACACCCAATTGCCACCCTGAGAAGCATTAGCATGAGTCATGGTACAGTGCTAATCCCAAATCCTGCACTATGACCATGTACATGGAGCTAAAGATGTGGACATTATCCATGCTGAAAAGCAGCCTTTAAGAAAAACAGGAAAGAGTATCACAAGCAGGAGCGAGTGCAGCAGAGCGTCCAGAGTGGGTCTGGGGGAGAAGGAGCTGTAAGCAGCTTAAAGGCCACCTCGAAGCACATGGCGGAGCAGCGACACACGGAGACACCATATGGCCTTCTCAAAAGCACAGGCTCAGGCCTGCTGAGACCGTCCATCTAAGAGTTACAGTAAATGTGTAACGGAGCACCACTCAGACGAAAAGGGCACTACTAAATAACCTGGAACAAGTTAATGAGGAAAAAAAAGCAAATATATACAGGCAAATATTAACTAAAAACTTTACTTGAACATTAAATGATGACAAAAATACTTTAATACACACTCAAAAGTTTGAGAACTGAAATATTTTAATATTTCTGGAAGTATTTTATGCTCACCAAGGCTGCATTTATTTGGTCAAAAATGCAATAAAAACACTAATATTGTTAAATATTACAATGTAAAATAACATTTCTATTTTATTTTTTTAATTAAAAAAAAAAAAAGATTATTTAAAAGCTGAATTTCACCAGTCATTACTCCAGTCTTCAGTGTCACATGATTCTTTAAAAATTATTCTATTATGATGATTTGCTGCTCAAGAAACATTTCTTACCATCAAAGTTGAAAACAGCTGCTTAATATTTTTTTTCGTGAAACAGTGACACTTTTTCAGGATTCTTTGATGAACAGAGCATTTATTTTAAAAAGATTATTCTGTTTCAGTATTCTTTGACAACAATCTAAATGTTATTTTCACTATTACACTATTTAATGCATCCTTGCTGAACAGAAGTATACATTTTTCTTTTTCTATTAATATCTACTTTTAACTAGCGCCAATCGAGTGTTCAAAAGTGTTCATTTAAATTTATCAATTGTGTGTGCAGCCAGCCTACTATCAAATTATATTAAAACATCAGCGTTAGGTATATATTGTACATCACAAACATTCTCCCTAAATCTGACATGTATCAGCCGACCACTACTGATCTCCAGACCTTTTCTTCATTTCTCTTTCACTCTCTCTGCCACAGGGCTGAGGGGAAATCATATGCCAACTGTCTGCACACAGTATACATACACATACACAGACCCCAAGCTCAGGGCCTGACCGGTCCGCTCGGATCAGCTATTCCACATCACGGTCAGAGGATCCTGTGCCGTTCTGTCTGACCCTGTTAGCAATGCTGCCTGTAGACTGGCTTACACAGATTCAGTCTTCTGCCAATGAGGCTATGCCAACAGTCCTGGCATTATACGGCCTACAGAAGAGCACTTCAAATGACTGGGTGGTAGCTGTCAACGGCTTACAGTAGTTTAAATGTTGAATCAAGCATGTTTGCTTATTTTGCTATCAGTGTACTTTAGGGAATGCTAGCTCTGGCAACCCACCAACGGCCTCTCGTGACTCATGTGTGGATGTAAATGCTCATGGTAATAATAAAAAAACAACTTGTGTTTTTACTTTATGTAAAGACAACTAGACCTGATTCACAGCCAAGTCAGCAGGATCTCTCTCTCTCTCACACACACACACACAAACAAAATGCGTAATGAAATCCAAATTAAAAGGACAAAGCAAACAGCTTTTAGCGTGATTAGTGAGACAGATGTGTAACACACTAAAGTTCCCCCAAAGGAGGATAGACTGTCAATGTTAGACAGTAGTCTTTTTTTTGCCATTTCTCCACAAGAAACAGATTATTTCTTTCTTTAAGTGTAAGTTAGAGCATATGCTTGCAACATCTTACAAAATCTGCAAACAAGGCGTCAAATACTCTATGAATACATGCTATAGATGACACTTATTTTAACATTAGAACAGAATAGTTCACACAACATTTGACTAATGAATTACTTTTCCAAATGCCTTTTTTTTTAATATACAAACACTGTAGGCAAAACCATAGTTTTCATACTCTGGTCAATTTTGAGCTATTTTGCATCCATAACATGTCTTCTATCAGACTAGTGAAATGAAAACATGCAAAACACACACTAAATATCTATTTTAATGCACTTTATATAGTTGCACCTATAGACTTCAATTACAATACATATTTTCTCTGTTTTCTCAAAATGAGCTTTTTTCAGTTGCACTTTACAGTAGCAGATACACAAAACTCCCTGTTGTTGTCTTTTTTTAGAAATTATTTTTACAGAGGGCTTTGTTCAAATGACATTTCTATAACATTTTATTCCTAAAAAATGTGTTTTTTTCCCTGCAGACAAGTGTTCCCCTCTGTAGTACCTTTCAATCTAACCTGAAACAAGTGAAACAAGAACTCGGAGTTGCAATTGACTGAATATTTGATTAGATAATGCCTCCCTTTGCATATCTGAACACAACATTTCAGAAAACTTGTGATGCAAATCATTTTTTTAATGCACTATAATTAATCATAAGGGGAAATAAAATTTCCCTGATATTTCAAGCTTTCTAAGACCGTGGGAAACTTTGAAACAAGAGCAACGGTTTAACCACATTCACGTGTGACACAACAGATCGGTGCATGAATTACAATTGAGGCTGGCAAGCAGAGAGGCATGCACATGAGAGTAAGTGATGGGACACAGCAGTGTCTTACCTTGGGCAGCTCTCTCAGCTGGTTGGCGTCCAGGAGCAGCTCCTCCAGACTGCGGTTGTAGCGGTAGATCTCATCGGGCACCGCAGTGAGCGAGCAGTGCCGCTTATCCACGGACTCAACGTGACGGTTACACCGCCACAGCGGGATACACTTCAGCATGTCCCGGAGCACTCAGCCCCTCCGCATCGGGGACTCACTCAAGCAGCCAAACGATGGGATACAGGCTGGTACTGCCGCCTCGCAACTCCCTGGACTTTATCCTCCAAAACCAGTCAAATAAAAGCCCCTGCGCCAGCGGTTCTCCTGCAAATGTGCACTGACTCCAGTGACGGCAGGGGACATCCAGAGGATCACACACAAGCCGAGCTACTCAGCACATTCACAGCTTGGTTCAACATAAGCCGAAGGAAGTCAACAAAACACACATTTTATGTGCTGTATTCAGTTTTGCAGCATAAACAGCCTCTCGTTGAATTACACGAGATTCTGTCGCACGGGATAAGCGACTCGTACAGAGGTGTTCAAATACGACAAACTCGTTGGTTCATGTCACGCGCCCTTTTATCAAACATGTTTTGTCTTGTAATAATAAAAGGAGGTCTAATGATCAAACTACATCGTGTTCGTGAGGCTGCTGAAACGTTACACACGACGCTAAGCTACAGCTAACTCATTAGCCAGCTGCAGAGCGCTACAGTCCGCCAACAGCTACAGAATACACCAGCCAGCCTCCAAACAAAGACAAAACAACTCGCAACTACTTACAGACGCGTGTGTCGCTGAGATACGAGAGGTTTGCGATATGAGATATCCCACACACAGCAGCAACAGGCTAGGAGCAGCAGGCCGGTTCTGTGTGTGTGTGTATGTGGGGGGCTGGGCTGATCTCCGCCGCTCCAGAGACACTCCGCCGGCTTTGTGCTCCTCTTCTGCCCGTACTGATATCGAGTCCGGACTGATCCGTCACAAACCTCTCTGTCCTCCTCATACAGGTGGTTGGCCTCAGGACGCCCGCGACGCTCCGCCGGGGCTTGATCTGCTCTTGTAGGCGAGTGTGTGGAGGTTCTGAGTTAAGGCTTCAGGAGCTGATCCATTCCCAGCTCCGCCTCACTGTTGTGGGTCTCTCCGTCTGAGCGTCTCTCGCACGCACGGCATCGCTCTCACTCCTCCGGAGGGCGACCTCTAGGAGTCTGGAGGAGGAGAGCAGCGCTGGAGTCGAGCTAGTGCACTTGCGCCGCCCTGCGGAAAGAACCGTGTACACTCGGAAATTTTTTTTTTTTTTTATTACCACCGAGTCACTACAAACACCGGGTTTTTCAAATCATATTTCGTTTATTAATCTTTTAAAAGACAAGTAGCCTGTCGGGTACAACTGAATCACTTCTCTTTAATTTTCTAAAGTAAGCATGATAAAATGCCTTTAAAGACAACAGTCTACAAAACTAATTTTATCTCTGTTTGTGTGTGTTCTCAAACTTTTGACTTGAACTTTTGGCCCCCCTATTGTCCAACACAGCATTCAAAGGCCCCACATGTGGGCTTAAGTATTTCCTTTAGTATTTTTAGCTACTTTTTAACAGAAACTGGAGTGCTGATATATTGACAATAATTAAACCAGAATAATTTTGTGATTCCAAAAGATTCAAGATTCTGATTTGGGATTCTTGATTGTTATATTTGAATTAGCCATCAGATATTTAAACAAACTGTTGTCTTGAAGAAGCCTGGACAGAAAGTTTGAAGTACGTTTATAGCGTTGAGCCAGAGGGTTTTAATTTTGAAGTAGTTCAAAGTTTAAGTTGTTATAAAATCTCTCTATATATAGAGAGATAGATGAAGCAGTTTATAAGATTGAATTACTTTATTAAAAAAAACTTAAGTTTGAAGCCATTTTACATTTAAATACATTTCTAACGCTCAAAGTTGAAAGTTTTAGGATTAATTGATTGCTGTGGTTGCTAGTGTGTCATTGTTAAAAGCTCATGTTGCCAACAGTTTAGATCCTTTGATAGTTTGCCTATAAACAAGGGAGAGGAACTGAGGATGCTGTTAACTTGATTTTGAAAGGTTTGGGGGGTCATAGAGCTTGTGCTGGTTTACTTTTCATTTAGTTCTGCTCTTAATACAATTCAACCTCGTGTTGATTAAAAGCTGTAGCAGTTGAATGTAAGCCCATTTATTATTAATTGGTATTTTTCTTATTTTTAAAGGACAAACCTCAGTGTGTGAAGGTAAATAATCATCTCTCTGGTTGGTAGGGTTTTGCAAGAGTTGTGTCTAGGTCATTTTTACTAGGCTTTTCAGGATGGTCGCTATGTGGTTGTTAGGACAGACAGACAGATAGATTTTACATCAATTTCTTATTAAAGATGTGTTTAAGCCTACCTATTTGGAGCAGTAATACACTTCTAACACGCTCTATGTAATACTACACTTTGAAAGAATTGTATGTAAATGAGTTATGACTAAGCAGCCTGCTACTTTGAACATACTAGAGCAGAGGAACTCTGAATTCTAAGGATCTAAACCTGCACTAACTGGGAGAAAACAGCAAGGAATGAGAAATATCCCAACTAAACAAAAGCATAGATTTACAATATGAATCAGCATTAGATGGGAAAACATGCTAGCGACTAGCACTTAGCTTGTTTCAACCCTGATCAGAAGGTTCATACTCAGAGTTTGATAGCTGATCCTCTACATACTATCTGTATATTAAGCTTTATTTCATAATTATGTACAAAAATAAGCAAATGCAATTTTTTTTGCTAAACTCCAAACATTACCTAGTTTTATGTTCTACTGTGTGTATAATGGTGTATGTGTCATACATCGGGGAAGTGGCTTAGGCCTAAAGACCTCATCCAACCATCCATATTAAAGACTGGGACAACACTGCATATTAGAGAAATTTATTGTTTTGGTAAAGGCAGAACCAATGTCACCATACAATGTTTAGGGTCTGAACACAATGTCAGTGGAGAAAAAGTTGCCATTTGTAAAAAAAGTGGGGTGGGAATGGGGAAAATTGCATCTTTTCTTCAAAATTAGAAAACAAAACACTGCAAATAATAATGACTGTTAAAAAAAAAAAAATGCAAGTCTCTTACAGTAGGTGACACAAAGTAAATGTATGAGGAGCATGTTTTTTCGTCCTAAGCTAAATCCCACCATTGGGATTTTTCCAATAATATTATTACTATCAACATCAATAAAAAAATAATTACAAGTTTCAAAGAGGCCCGGATCTCAAGCAGCAGTGATGAAAGCTGAGTGAGTTTGAGTGCCAAGAGCCAGCGGCCATTTCAGGACAGTGTTACGCAGAGAGGTCACTGTTATTAAAACGCTCTTGATCGTACAACTCGGCAACAATCTTGCGACCTGCAAACCAGCGGTTGTTGAGAGCCTGGATGGCCTTGTTCATTTCATCGGCATCAGAGAACTCCACAAAGATCTTCACTATTATCTCAGCACCGTCCTCATCACCCTGTCGTTCCTGGTATATGATAACCCGATTAACAGCGCCATACTTCCCACATTCCTCCATCACTTCACCTTCCAGGTCATCGTCAATGTCCTCTGGGCCCACCATGTTGCGTAGCACCATAACTGTTGATTGCTGTGGGCAAAGAGAGACACAAAGAAGGGGATAAACTGATAAGATATATCACAGGGATACTTCACTCAAAAATGAAAATCCTGTTGTAATTTATACACCCTCAAGTAGTTCCAAACCTGTACGAGTTTCTTTCCTCTGCTAAGCTCAAAAGAAGATATTTTGAATGGCTATGGAAGTCATTGGCTATTTAAAACATCTTTTGTGTTTAAAAGCTGCAAGGAATTCCTACAGTGGGTGACTAAAAAAAGAAATTTTTCAGTTTTGGGTGAACTAATAACTAACTTAATTGCCTTTAATAACATTTGATTTCTTGGTTTCTTTGCAGACACTTTTGATTTATTCATTCAGTGTTTCCTGACGGTTGTCAAAAATCAGATGTATGAAACTTTTAGGTCATTTTTTATTATTGCTCTTAACTTACTCTTAGAGCTTTGACCAGTTTACACTTGTCTCTCTAATCTTTAACATACAACCAAGGTAACGCTGTCTAACCTTTGACTGCGTGACTGTTTGTTTTCCTCCACTTGCACTGACGCTTAGCTGCTCCAGTTCACGGTCCTGTCCATTCCCGACTGGCACACTCTGATCTTCAGTCCGCATGTTGTCTTCCTCTCTCTTCACTTCTGTATGCATTTGTGCTGTAGATGTTGGCGTTCCCACAGATGTTGTGACTGGTGGGGATGCTAGTACTGGGTTGACCAAACCAACCTGAGGGACTACAGGGAGAGTGGGGCGAGCAGGTGTCACACCTATCAGATGGATTACAGAGGAGACATGAATGATTCAGAGAACATTTCTATCAATTCTCCAGTTTTAGAGAACAATATTTGAACTATTTTTGTAATAGCTTCAGCCAGCTAGATTTTCATGATTCTGAAAGTCTGCTGTATAATGGCGCTTTTTCACTGCATGTTACGACATGATACGGTACCAAGTGAACCGTACTGTTACCAAAACATGACGTCTAAACTCTGCTGATCACGGATTGGCCGGAGAGAATCGTCACTACCTGCGCCACTGAATTTGTGACACAAACACAAAAGAACCACTAGATTTAAATCAGCACAGCCAGCGAAGGATCAACGCAACGGTTTTGAACGAACACACCTTTTTTTAACAACAAAAAAGTTTTGTTGGCTGTTGAGGAAGTACAGATGTTACTCTCGCTGATAGCAGAGGAGTGGATCCAGCGAGAGCTTGGGGCGATGCGGAATGAAAAAGTTTTTTTTAGGAGTCGTGGCAGTAGAGGCGGTGCAACTATAGCGACATGTGAATAATCCCGCCCACTCTAAAGTGATACTAAACTGCAGTGGAAACGCGAGCCGAGCCGTACCGTACTGAGCCGTGCCGAGCCGAGTCATACCACGCAGTGGAAAAGCACCATAAGATGCTGTAATGGTACCTGTTTACACTAACACAAATGTTCAGTAAGAAAATTTCATCCAATTTTGGCATATGGTTAAAATGAATTGAAAACAAATTAACACTCCGACAATAGGTGGCACATTTAGAAAAACAGAAATAAAGTGATACACAACTTTCCGTTTCTGACCTACTTGTCACAAAAAAGAAACAAAGTCAAAGTATTTATATTTTCAATTAGCTGTTCAGATTTTTGTGTTCACTATGGAGTTTTACAAACTACTGAGTTGTCGTTTCATGTAACAGCAGTGACCAAAAAAAAAAAAAAACTTGAATCTTACAGGTTGGCAGTTTCACTATGGAAAAGACAATATAGAAGCCATCTCTATAAAAAAAAACTTGCACTGATGGCACAAGAATGTTTATGTTGGTCTGAACAGATGCATTAACAGCTGTTCACTTCAAGTAAAACCTTATTCGCACTGAACAATCATCCTGATGTGCACAGGCCTTCAGGGGGTTTAGGATTTCAATTCAAACTGCATTGAGCTTCAAAGATGTGTTCATTGATTTTTGCAGACCTGTGATGATGCCAGGAGCCTGGGCGGCCAGTACAGCCTGTGGAAGTCCCATTTGCTGACTGAGAATGTGTGCTGGTGAAGTGAGAGACCCCAGCACTGTCGCACCAGCAACAGCCTCCTGCAACAGCAACAAAACAATGTGAAAACAAATGTGAAAAGATATTTATCACATCAATGTGAAATCTGGCAACAAATGCATAACATAGCAGTAATTGCATCAGCACATCAACATCAGTCTCTCTGAAATCTACCAAATCTCAGATATACCAATTTTTCCTATGATATTAAACTAGTGTTCAGCCTGATCTAAGAGTTAATTCTCACCTGGGCAGTGATCTTGGCAGTTGCAGCAGCAGCTGCCACAGCTGCAGCAGGAGGCAGACCTCCAGGGGTTGTAGGCGTCAACAGAGGCATGGGAGGAGTAACAGCCTTCCCTACTCTTAGGTACTGACCTCCAAGGTCAAACAGGTTCATAGAAGAGACGGCATCCAGCGATGACTGAGGCTTGTCATATTCTACCCATGGTGAAATGGAGAAAGCGGTTCCTCAATCTAAGCTTATGGTATGTTTTCATACCTCACATTTCTGGAAGCTTTAGAAATCTGTCTACACATTTGATTCTTGCATATTTCAACTGGCCATGTCTATAAGTATAAAGCAGGGCACAAATTCACTTAAAAAATATCTGGATCTGGAAAGACACCTCATAAACACATGATGCTGGAACACTGGAAATGAATAGTCAGTTGCACAAAAGTACAACGTACTGCAATGACTGGTTCTCCACATAGGGTTTACAGTGCTTTCTAGACGGCTCACCAATGAATCCGTAGCCCTTGTGCTTTCCCGTGGTGGGTTCCCGTGCCAGCATACAACTTTTTATCTTTCCGAAGGCCTCAAAGACGCTCTTAATGTCGTCGTCAGATAGATCAGGGTGGATAGAGGCTACATAGATTCGGTTGAAGGCACGTGCCTCCTCTGCCAGTTGTTCGATGATGGGCTGCGCCTGTCCAATGTTACCTGGCCGCCCCACCTACAGTACACACACCAGCACAGGGGCCACTAAGTGGAAGTGTATGAAGCAATGACTGCGTGCTTGTGTATGTAAATGCAAAAGTTGTTGAGAAAAAAAAAAAAACAAACAAAAAAAAACTGTACCAGTCTGAAAAGAGACTCAAGTACAGTAAAAGAAAACTATAATGCAGCTAATACCTTTAAAAAATTAAGTTATTAAACGACTCTCCAAGCTAGCTATATCCATACATGTAAAATAAGTTCTGCGACCCAAGAGTCTCAAATATCTACATTATTTTACAAACTCATGGCAGAATAAAATCAAAATGCAGGAGAAAAAAAAACCCTGCATTGATGACAGCACTTTAACATAAGCTAAGTCTTGCCTACAGATGGTCGCTGGTCACTGTGAGATCATGGATCTATTAGATGATAAAAAAGTTGATTCATGAATGTAATATGTCTGTGATTGTTAAAAAACATTTTTTTTGTATTGGTGGTATCTGTGCTGCAGTTGGGGCGGCCAAGCAAACACCAGCCAGACGCAGCCCTTCATCAGCACATCCCGGACAGAGAAGAGCACGTCTCAAACAATAGCTCCCTCTGCAGCTCCTAGAGAAACGGAGCTCCGAAAACAAACAGTGTGACAGTGTGGAGGCATGGCATTGCATACACTCACATTTAGGTTAGAGGAAAGATATGCACGTGAAAATGAGAGCATTTACTCAAGTAACACACACACAACACAGGTACTGGCAGAGCTACATAAAGTCTGCTTATAACTTCTCTGAGTCATGCATACACAAAAGCAACAAAACAGAAAAAATAGCTCACTGTCAGAAAGCTGTTAAAAAAAGTAGTTTAAGACTGATTGTCCTGTTTGAAACCCACCTTAATGTTCCTTCCACCCAGCATAACTGAGTTCATCTGCTCCAAGGCCAGCTGAGCTGCTTCAGGAACCTCATACTCCACAAAGGCAAAGCCCTGAGACAGATTTTTTTAATGTGTCCAATGTTTACAAGCTTTCTACAAGATATCAGTCTTTAAGAGCAGTGTGAATCTAACAAACGTCAG
Organism: Cyprinus carpio; assembly: GCF_018340385.1. NCBI lineage: Eukaryota > Metazoa > Chordata > Actinopteri > Cypriniformes > Cyprinidae > Cyprinus > Cyprinus carpio. The sequence continues at coordinate 24,208,502 of NC_056603.1, read as the reverse complement.
ATTCAACACTGAAAATAAGACATGTTTCTTAAGCACCAAATCAGCATTTTAGAACCATTCATGAAGAATCATGTGACACTGAAGACTAGCATTATATTAGGCATTTCTTTTATTTAAAAGTTACTATTTTAAAATAAAAAGACCCATGAAAGTTTCATGACCCTTTTTTGACTGAAACTTCACAGGCACAATTTTGGGGAGACCTGAGACTTACATTACATCTTGTAAAGGGGTATAATAGAGCCCCTTTAATTAATTTAGCAAATTTTGGACAAAAATATGACTCAGACATGGGTCAAAGCATACCTTGTGTTTCATGGTGACGGAGTCCCAAGACATATCAATGCTCTTAATGGGACCAAAGGGGGCGAAGGCCTGTCGGATGGTATCTTCCCCCAGCTCGTAATAAATGGAGCCCACATACACACGACACATGATGGCCAGAGCTCGCTGCCTCTGTGCTGCCACCTGGCGGTCATGAAAGGAAGAGACAACAATAGAGAATATTAGCTACTGACCAATAAAAATAAAAAAAAGAGGAAAGAAAACACAAAGCTACAAAGACAATGAAATCAAATATAACAAGGGATTAATTTTTTTTAGCTTGTTTTAGTACTAGTTCCCACTTCATTTGGTCCTCTATGCTTACTCATTACTTACTTCACTTACCATTAACGACAAGCACAGCAACGTGAATTAGGAACATGCAGTCTAAAACATTTAGAGTTATAACTGACCTAAATTCTGTCCAAGAATACTGATAGCCTAAATAGTTAACATGTGGAAGTAACCCCTAAATACCCTGGATAATGAGCGGAGGTGAAATCAGTTCTCTTTTCATGAGGTGAGCTTTTGGACTTACATATCAGATCACTGTTGAGGGAGAATCAGCACAAATCTATCCGTTTTACACTTTAAGTCCAACCAAACAACACATTTATCATTGTTTAATCATTATTTATAATTCAAGTTTTGGATTGCATGTCAGTCACATGACGAAAGTATACGATTACACACAAGGCTCAAAGTTTAGGCAGATTCAATTTGGATTGTCGTAGTGACCGCTAGCCCTCTTTCACAGCAGACAAAGGAGACATTTATATGCCACAGCATATTCACAAAGGAGAAATGGAGCATCCACACCATTCACAACACACAATTCCCACAAGACTTCTTAAGACAAATGGAGCTTGAGGTAGAAAAATAAACTTTGTTCAATGAGCAGTGACACGAGGGCGCACACACGGGTGGCCATGCAGTGATTCAGAATGGCAAATATGGAATGGACTGTCATTAAATGAAGAATGTCCTGTGTAATTGTCATATTACAAGTCCTCTATCCTGTTCCTGTGACTTAAAACAGCTCCCATGGCATTCATTAACACTGAAACAGTACGGTCAGTTCATGGAGGTAGTTCATGTGTCATCTTGCAACCTGCTTAATGAAATGGGTGACCAAAAACAAACACTCCATTCACAACAAAGCCATGTCTGCTTTTTAAATATGCTGCTGCAAATGTCTAGTGTATCAGGCCAATGCCGGATAAAGAAGGCTAACAGTCATTATGCCAAAACGCGTACAGAAGGTAAATAATAGTTAATCTATTGACCGATTGTAAAGATGAGAGAGGATCTCCAAAGCCCATTGTCACTGCTGCCATCTGAAACACAGTAAAGATGGAAAAGTGCTGAAAAAGGTTAGATATCTCTTTTATCCTTTGCAGACAGACATAGTATTCCAGAAAGTCTCTCTGACTGGTCAATGCCTCCGAATTCAACTTTAAACACTGCCCACCTCATTTAAACACCACTTAATTTGACTGAAGACCTGAAACATTTGACAATTAAAGCAACAGAGATACTAATAGGCATTACGTTCAACAAAGGCAATGAGTAGGCTGCTCAGATTTTCCATCTGTTCACAAAGTCAAGAAATAAACTGAGCATAGGGTGTGTATGTTTCCTTTGGCTAACTGCTGTTGACTCTTCAGACATGATGTCTGCTTGGGCAGTACAGTACATACTGTGTCCAAGATTTTGTTTGATTTTGATCAAACAGAAACACACTGCAGACCTCAACCAAACTGGCAGAGAGGGAGGGCAAACAAATGCATAAGGAGTTATTCCAGTGGAGTGCTTCAGTCTAATCTTGGGGCTAATCTGACACAATAAAGAGAGCATTCACAAGACTTGTGATGTGTGAAAGAAGAAATAAAAAAAGGACAACCTGACCACCTAAGTGTAAAAACTTGCCATTATCGATGGGAATTTAAGGCTCGCAGACAGATTGCAGATATCACATTGTTTAAACAAACTGATGATTTAAAACTTACAGAATTTTCATGAATCCCTAATGTATAATTAAAAGACTATCACCCAATATTAAAATAAATAGTATGCAAGTCTGAAAGATCAGTTCCTTTTTTGCAGACTTCCTTCAGTGAGTTCAGCATTATAAATCCTGCAACAGGAGGTGACCCTGTGTAGTTTCAGTTACGCTATTGGTTTGACAATCAAATGTTTCAATTCTCTCAAATAAGAAAACAACATTCACGTTGTAACACATTTAAAGCATTCTGCATAATCAGATCATAATATAAGCTCACCTGTAAGTTTGTGAGCTGCTGCTGCTGGTGGGCGATGGTCTGTTTCACTAAAACACTCTTGATGCTCTGTTCCATGGCATACTTCTTAGCCTAAAAAAAAGACACGGGCTATTAACACAGGCTATTTCATTTATAGCAATATAAGGACACTATTCACCCAATTTTCATGTGCTACTTATCTGAGTGCTTATTAGGTTTTTTTTTAACTTCAATTCATCATAACGGTGGAACATGCTTGTTTGGAGGATTTTTCCCCCATGTAACACTCTACCAGAGACAGCTGCTGGTCAAGTTTGATTAAAAAGTGAGTCTAGAAAAAACCAAAACATTTGTACCCACAAGCCTACAAAATCAAAAAGCTCCAGTCCGACTTATGGAGAAGCATGGTGTGGCATTGCCTCTTTTAATTAAGAATCTATTTTAAGATGGAGCTGTGGCACAGCAGTAGCACACCCGCTCTTGACACACTGGAGCAGGTGACGCAGGCTGGAGTTCAGCCGGTGACCTTTATTGATCCCATCCCCTCTCTCTCCCCACTGCTTTCCGTCTCATGTCTCTAACAAAGATATAAAAAATCCAAAACACTAGTGATGTGTCGTTCGCGAACTAGCCGGCTCTAAGAGCCGATTCTTTGTAGCAAACGAGAAGAGCCGAATCTTCAGCAGGAGACTTCTATTTTAGCCCAGTTTAGCAATTGGGAATGGTTTGTGTGATGGTAAGCAATTTCTTTTATTCAATGTTTTCATAAAAGCCTTATTTTTATGCATTTTTTCATTACAAAAAAAAAAACAAAAAAAACATGTGGCTAATCACATGGGAGGATAGACTAGGATCATACCATTATGTGAAAGGAGGAAGGGGAACACACACACCGAAGATAGCAAGTGTAAAGGCCAGGTACACAGAGCAACAGAGAGCCCGATTTAAACACAAGCACGTTTAAGTGGTTAAGGTAGGAAGACACTGAATTGCTGCAACATTGGTCCCCTCAGAGACAGTCTTCTCAAAAACAGGACAAAAACTTACAGAGAGGAGAAATCGCGTCAGCACATCCAAGCTGATGCATCTGATATTTCTGAATGCAAACCTGCACTAAAGACTAAAGTGTCTTGACTCTTAATGATAAGACTTTTGCCTTTATTTATTTGCTCTCGTTCTGTGTTCAATTGTTCAGTTAAAGTTTTATTAAAATGTTAAATAATACTAACTGTATTTTTTTGTAACAAACTATTATAAAAATACCGAATAAAAAATTGCTTACCAACACACAAACCATTCATAATTACTAAATTGGGCTAAAATCGAAGGCTCCGAGTGATACTAAATGAAGAGCCATTTAGGAGCCGGATCTCAAATGGCTCTTCATTTAGGGAGCCGAGCCAAAAGAGCCGAATCTTTGAGAAGAGCCGGACTTCCCATCACTGATCTCTTATTACCTTCTGTAGCGCCTCCTGTTGCTCTGGCGTAAGAGGCGGTAATACAAGCTTTGCACCTGTGCCTTGTCCATTCTCCATCATCAGACCTTTGCCTCACTGAGAAAGCAATACAATAGACATGGAATGAAAAAGACAGCACATATTCAAGTTTTTCCAGATCAGATATTCCATCTACTAAACCCAAATTTATGACTTCAACAATCTATAGCATGCCCTTTAGGTACAAACAGAAAAATATATATGTGTGATCATCAAAACCAAATGTATTGTAAATGATATGCTAAGGAAAGATTTTGCAGCTTACCTATGAGGCGAACCGTATTACTCCAACCAGAATTGTGAAGTCGTAGAGACTTGCCGGCAAAGCACTCACAATTTAACAATGATCTGTGGTTCATGGAAATGCACACATAATAATTTAAAATCACTGTCCAAGTCCAATAAGAAGAAGCTGTGGATAGCTGACTTTCTTCCACGAAACACAAAAGCCTCAGTCACCCGATTCATCTCCTTTTGTGTTCCCCAGGAGAAAGTCAACCATACTGATTTGTAAAAACTTTTTTTTTAAAGACAGAATTCTAGGGGCGCTATGACTTTAAGCAACTGCTACTCATTATAACATCTCCAGTTTCACTACATTGTCTTTCCTGAAAGTGGCATGGTGCTAAAATAGTGTACGCTCTTCGTCTTCAATCTAATTTACTACTAGATTATTTCCTCTGCAAGATGCAAACTAGTCCAATCAGAACTAAACACAAACCTGCTTCACAAGGCAACAGCGTTCATCCTGAAGACGGTGTTCACTGAACCGTTACAAGAAACACCGCACAACTGGACAATTCATAGGAACCCACATTTGCGTTTTGGCTTTTCTGCTATTCTTGGCTTAGTGTAAACACAAAATCCTCACTCAAGTGAACTGAGGGGTTTTGCACCTTCAGATAGCTTTACATCAACAAAGGAAGGGTAAAGACACGGCAGTGGCGCGCTTGTGCTGGTGCTAGCTGACTTACAGATGTTAAATACTCTGATTTAGGCTAGCGGCGAAGGATTCATGGGCTTACTATCTATATGCGTCTCAAACAAGCTGTAGCCGTTCCGTAATATAAGGTAAATCCTAGATATCCCCAGAAAAACACGAATGAAAAGGAGAGCAATATGCTAGCCTGGTTAGCAAGACGCTAGCGAGGCCTCGTGTATGCACGACTTGAGATATACTGGAACAGTAAGACGTTTATTTCGACTAAATTCACTCAGAGTTAACTATAAGCATGGAGATGTTAAAAATATTTCTATACTGAAGTAAACGTGTTAGGTAAGCATCATTACCGCAGTGTTCCGCGTTACCGCCATGTAGTGATCAACATTGAGGACTCTGTCTGCAGAAACACCGAGGCACAGCGGAACCTGCAGCAGCTCGCGCCTGCCCTCCACCGGACCACTCCGGTCACGTGATCGAGAACAGACGCTCACAAACGAACACTCACTGTGTTGTTTAGGCTTATCACCTTTGAAAAACGTTTTTACTTTTGAAATACTTCACTTTATTTGTTGACTTATGCGGAAAATGTGAGTTTGGTACCAGAAAGCCTGCTATTTGAGCCATGACACGCCCCCTGCAGGCCTTATATCTCAAACCAGCAGAGCTGCCTTCGACTGCCTTTCCAGTCTGATAAAAATCACGAAGGCTTTCACTTTGCATCTTCTTCTCTGGTGCGATAGCTTTCGCTTTCTTGTTTACGTATACTGCCTCCACCAGGTTCACAATGGGAACGGGTTTAGAGACATTGCTCTATCAAGTGTGTTCTGCTCACCCTTTTGGTTTAAAGAGATTTGTTTTTCTGGATTACTGTAAGATAAAATATTTGGTACAGTTTTTATAATGTACGTTTAGTTACACTGAGATAACACTGGTACATAGGTATGTATAACAGAGATATTAAAGTAAATATGAGCAAGAACAGGAGCTACAAGCTTTGCATGTGTCATATGTAAATGTTGAGGTCCAGAAGTGAAGTATATAAAACACTGTCGTGGTGCGTTATAGGACTAATAGACAATAACAGTATTTGTTTAAAACGTTTTATTTTTTAATCGTAAAAGAGTTGCTTTTTAGGTGAAATCCTGGCAGAAATGTCCTGTATCTTAGTCAGATGCAGATACAACCTCCTGTATCTTAGGTACAGGTCCACGGGTAAACAGAACTTTAATGCGGAAGTAGGAAGTAAATATTCAAAACAATAACACCTTCAGGGCTACGATGACAACTCGACTTTTGTGTACTTCGTGTCTGTGCACTTTTGGTTTTAATGCCATAAATTATTATTGACCTGATCTTCGGTGTAGTTAGTAGTTAATCGTGCGGCGACTAAAAGGCTGAAGTGGTGAATGTCATGCTACTGTACTCTCTGAGCACTAACAGCTTCCTCTGTAATAAGTATTCAATTTGTGCTTCAAGCCAATAAATGCACTGTGAGTAAAATGTAAGTCTGCTGTTAAAGGATACTCCACCCCAAAATGGAAATTTTGTCATTAATCACTTACCCCCATGTCGTGCCAAACCCGTAAAAGCTCCATTCGTCTTCGGAACACAATTTAAGATATTTTAGATGAAAACCGGGAGGCCTGTGAATGTCCCATAGACTGTCAAATAAATAACAGTGTCAAGGTCCAGAAAATCCAAGGTCTGTATCATCTGCGCCACAAGGATGCGCTGTTTCTACGTGTATTTAGCTTTGATTTGAAAGAAAACAGTTCATCGTTGTGGCGCAGAAAATACAGAAGAGCATACGCAGCATACGGTGATCTGGAGAGACACAGAGGAGACTGCTGACAAAGGAATTGTTGAATAAAGGCGTTATTTTTGTTTTTTAAGTGTTCCTGTTGCTTCATATTACCCAGATTGCATGTCTGATGGCAGATGGAGTATTCTGACGATGACTTTCATACCTTTTCTGGACCTTGACACTGTTATTTATTTGGCAGTCTATGGGACAGTCACGGCCTCCTGGTTTTCATCCAAAATATCTTAAATTGTGTTCCGAAGATGAACGAAGCTTTTACGCTGTCTTGGGGGGTCAGCATCATCACCTGGTCACTGGGCTGAGGGGAGTTCTTCTGGTTTGGAACAACATGAGGGTAAGATACTAATCACAAAATTTTCGGTCCGCAGGAGAATATGCACCTGCTTCAGACACATCATTTTGGGGTGGAGTATCCCTTTAATGACGGATGCTTTTCAGAGTCTTTGCGGTCCGCAGGAGAATATGCACCTGCTTCAGACACAGTTGATGTGTTTTACTGCTTGGCATGGATATTCTTCTGGCGGCTATAGAGATACTGACCAACCCATCTGGACACCAGGAGCACTGTGAGTAATTCAGTTTGATTCAATGATTAAGAAATCACGTGGTCATTTTATTATACGTATATATAATATGTTGTACCTAATTACACTGTCCAGTGATTAAGGTGAATGAAGAGAAGCCAGATCCAAGCCCACCTTCTTGTGATCATCTCAGTGATTTGTGTGGAGCTTAAAAAAGATGATGATGATGATGATAAGGATGAGGAAGCCTCTGATATGTGTCCAGCCAACCAGGATTTAGCTGTGCTCACAGATAGGGAGGAGCCTGGGATCCCCAATCAAAGTTGAAATTGCAATCATCTGTGCTCACTGAGACCAGCATGGTCAATTAGGTCACATTTAGTTTGGTTTCCCAACAAGCCACAATAAATCTGTGCAGTGGATCAACTTGGTAGTTAAGCATAACATAGGTAGTACATGATAGCGTGAAAAAATTAAAAATCTGTCTCAAATAAATGCTTATACACTTTATATTCATCAAATAATACTGAAAGAAAATTAGTATGGTTTTTCAAAGAAAAAACCAGCACAACAAATAATGGATGATAATAAGAGTGGAAAATTAAGCATTGCCATCACAGGAATAAATTACATTTTAAAATATATTCAAATAGAAAACATATGTAAAAAAAAAAACAAAATAAAATTAAAAAATAAAGATTTGTACTAGCCCCAAACTTTTGATCTGTTGTGTTTGTGGATAACAATAGTTTAATAACAATTAGTGCTGTCAAACGATTAATCGTAATTAATCGCATCTAAAATAAAAGTTTTTGTTTACATAATATATGTGTGTGTGTACTGTGTTTATTTATTATGTATATATAAAGACACACACATACAGCATATATTTTGAAAATATTTACATGTGTTATCGTGTATATATTTATTTTCATATAAATTATATAAAAATAAATATATACACATAAATACATGTAAATATTTTAAAAATATATGAAAATATGTGTCTTAAACACATACTTGTTGGTGATACAAACTGCACAAGGATGAAGGAGACAAACGTAAAGTCTTTTAATCAGATAAATCCAGGAGAACAGGCACAGAAACCAACTTAACATAGATGGAGAATGGATGAAGACTAAGGCATGAACAAAACAAAGGGAACTAATGAGATGATTAACAGGTGAACAGAATTACATAATCAGGCAACTCAGGAAAACTAGGTCATGACGGAGAGAACAGAAAACAAGGCATGGAGCCTTGAGAGGAGCCAGATGTTGGTCCAGAGACCAGCCAGGACGAAGCCCCAGGGTGGAGTCAAAGGAGGGAGGAGCCATGGTGGAGAAGGCCTTGATGTTACCCTGGGGAAGAACGGTGGAGATGGAACCACCGGAGGTGGAGACCCAGATGGAGCCGAGCAGACAGAGAGACAGGGTGACACAGAGGATCCGGAGGGTCAAGGTGGAGCTGATGGCTAAGGCGACCAAGGTGGAGGCGGGGATCTGGAAGACCGCGGTGGAGATGGAGTGACTGAGGATGAAGGTGGAGCCGGAGGAGCCAGACAGATCCAGAGGGACAGAGTGACAAGGCGAAGCCGGAGGAGTGAAGTCCTAAGGCTGCGGATGGTCGACAACTGAGCATGGTGGAGTCGGAGGGACCAGGGAGCCCGGTGGAGCCAGTGGGATGATGGGCAATGGTGGAGACAAGGGAGCTAGGAGCCAAGGTGGAGCCGAATGGGTCGAAGGACCAGGGTGGAGTCTAGGCGGGGCTGGAGACTGGATGTCCCGAGGCGGATCAGAGCGCCCAGATGGCACTGACTGAGGGGGAGCTGAGGGACTGACAGGCACCAGCAGAGATATGACTGAGGAACTGGCTGGTTTTAGGAGAAGAGGCGGGAGAGAGAGGCTGGGAGGGAACACAGGAGAACAGGAGTTTAGCAGAACCAGCGGGAGACACAGGAGACATAGGAGACTCAGGAGCACTGGGTATTACTTCCCCAAACCAGTCTATTTAGTCCTCTTGAAAAACACCCATTAGTTCCTTAATATAATGTCCAGTGACCAGTAGCAGCTCACCCTCAGCAGCGGGAATGTGGGTGGGGCTTCCCTCCAAGCCCTTGATCTCCTCGAGCATTCCCTCAAGCATTCCCTCCGGGGTGATGATCTGCTCAGTCACGGGTTTCTGTGCTGGCTCACATGTCGCGGCAGGCTCAGGCTCTCTGTCTGCTGTGGGCTCAGGCAATACCTCCGTGCATCAGGATGATGCCTGGCTGGTCTTCTGTTTGGGAGTGGGACTGGAGATGTCCTCATCAGTGGGGCAGATGGAGAAATACAGTCCATTATTCTCCAGAACTCACTCTACAAACGTGGCGAAATTGTCCCTGGGACCATCCGCTGGAACGTGTGCTTTTGATCGCTCACTCAGGCTGGCGTGATAAAAAACAGAGCGAACGATCAGGGTAATGAGTCAGGCACACGAGATTTAAAAAGTCCTGTGTGTGGTCTTCCAGCGGACGGTCACCCTGCTCCAGGCATAGCAGGGCCAAAGGAGGAATGTCCATAGTGACAGAAGAACATGGAAAAAGGGAACAAAACACCAGAAAAAAAAACAACAACAAAAAACTGTAGATTGTCCAGTCTTCTGTCACACGTTGGTGATACAAACTGCACGAGGATGAAGGAGATAAATGAAAAGTCTTTTAATCAGATAAATCCAGGAAAACAGACACAGAAACAAACTTAACATAGACGGAGAACGGACGAAGACTAAGTGGGAACTGAGGACTTATAAGCATGAACCAAACAAAGGGAACTAATGAGATGATTAACAGACAACAGGTGAACAGAATGACATAATCAGGCAACTCAGGAAAACTAGGTCACAATGGAGAGAACAGACAACAAGGCATACATGTAACAATACTTTTACACAAATAAATTCTCTCTGTTATAAAAGTGGAAGATACTTTTTTTGAAAGCTACTCATACTTTTTTTTTAACCCCCCCCCCAAAAAAACAAACAAACAAACAAACAAACAAACATACCTACAAGGACATCCATCTACTAAAAGGACAGTTATTTAAAACATGACAAGCTTACACTTTAGATAGAGCTGCTTCATGTATCACACTGATATTAGTATATTGATATGTGTACATAAGCATATTTTTCAAGAATACTAGTAAGAAACCTTGCAGGAAAAACAGCAGATTGACATTACATGGATACATTTTCACTTTTTCTATTTCACATTTATAAATACAATTTGCAATAAAATAAAAACAGAATCAGCAAATGAGAAAGAAATAACAACAGATTTTAAGTATGGTGGAAATATTGTTTTGATTTGACCAAGCAATATCTTTCCTTTTGTTAATGTTGAAAGGATTTTGCTTACCTTAATGAATTATTTCATGATATTTAGTTGTGTACTAAGCATAAATTACCACATAAAACTAAGCAACAGCATCTTTGCACATGTTAAAATGCCACATATAGAACCATTTTGGGTTCTTTAAAGAAGCAAACAGTTCTTGAGCAGTGAACAGTTCTTAAAAGAACCATTATTTTAGATGTGCAATGGAAAAGTTCTACATATTTTAAAGGTTCTTCCTGCTAGTAGGTTGCAATAAAGAACCTTTATTTTCAAGAGTGAATGACAAAATAGAGCTGAAAATGATGAGCCTGGCTATGCTACTAGTTAAGACACATGTGGATGTCACCTGTAGAAGAGCCGTTGTTCAAGCTCAACCAAAAGAGGGCAGTATGTTCATTTGAATGCATTACTTATTTAAAGGTTTTAGGATTATGTTGCACAAGGTCAAACCTACCTCTAAGCACAGTGTTACATGTGTTACACAGCTCTTTTTACCTCATTTAAATATCTGTTTAAAAATGTTGAACAAGAAAAGTCCCTTCAAAAGGGGATTTGTCTGAAAACAACAGCTTTTATAGGTCTGCACCACCAGATCTAAAATGAACAAATGTTAACACATCAAATAAACATGCAACCATACATAAAACGCATATTTAATAGAGTTTCATCAACGAGACTAACAAATGCCTGACATGTGCATATATTATCTACAAAATTTTTACTGTAGACATCCACCATTACAACATGGGGGTGTTAACCTTGATCTGAAAATGGGAAAAGATGGCAGCGATGTCATAAAGTAGAGAATAAATCTGTAGAAATGATTCAGAGGATAGCTTCTTCATTGAAAGCATCCAAGTGAAGAGGGAATGTCTTGTTGAACTGTATGTGACATACTTCTTTTTACAGGCGATAAAATGTAGGAGTATGTCATAGTACTCCACTTACACAATGCTGACTCTGATTGTCACATACTGCAGTCAGACAATGTCTTCTGCTTAATATGTAAATCTCTTTTAATAATGTCAGTCAGGAGACAAAAACACTGAAATGTATTCATTATGTATTCATAATTGAAAAGGGAATTACATTTTTCAGGTTTGGACCTTGTTCAAAAATAGTGGTTTGAAACCAAAAGATGTTTCATGGGACCTTATTGAGAGCAGTTTTGATTTTACACCTGCTAAAGCACTTAAATCTGAGAGTCCATTACTTTTCATGTAAGTAAATGAGAATGTGACAATTAGTGTTAGTGCTTGTACGCTTGCAGATTTATGCATTAATGTTTGTCATTTTATCCAAATGCAGTTTAACACATTAGCCCATTTTACATAAATCAGTGGTTTATGAAACATAAGTAAATCTGTTTAGGAATCCTTTGTAGGACATCAATGAAACACAGAGTACTTCTATTTACAAGTAGAACAAACAACTGAAATTACTTTTATTACAGTGTCCTCCTGGATGTCCATCATGTTGTACTGCTGAAAAGGAAAGGATACTGCATAATTTGTTTGATTGTTTTTACAAAAATGCATTTCCCTTTTGCACTGCAAATCTCTTTTCAAAACAAAAGAATAGCAATTATATTAAACTCCTTAAAACACAACAGTAGATGTTCACAGAATTGAATTGCTGATTTCCATGTTTTGCACAAAGGCTTAAAAGGTTCATCTTTATTTCTTCAATCAGTCAGTCAAATCTGTCAATCATCTACAATAAGTACCATCATTTATATAATTTTGGACATGAACTAAATTCTTTATAATATTTCAATCTTTTATGTAATTGATTTGTCAATAGTGGCTGCAGGCAATGACAGTTGGGTGCCACTTCTGCAAGGATTGTCCTAATAAGAGCAACAAATGTACAATTGATTATACCATTCTTATCTACTATTTGTTTACAGGGCATAGAAATCAAAACCATTCCGGCCCTATGCTGCCTTATATGCTCCGCTAAGAATAGCACAGGTAAATTTAATGGAGAAATCCCATTATACTTCTATCCTCAAGGAATATAGAAACCTAGCAGATAAAATCATTTTTCAAAAGTGTTTGTAATTGTTTCTTAATCTCACAGGATTTTAGCTCTTAGAGAACTAAAAAGAGAACTAATCCAATTAAACATGTTCCCTTAATTAAAAAAAAAAAAAAAAAAAAAAAATTAAACAGAAAAAAAAAAAAAAAAAAAAAAAAATATAAAATATATATATATATATATATATATATATATATATATATATATATATATATATATATATATATATGCCTGTACCAGACACTCTGTGGGCATTACTAAATTGCCACTTTAATTGATCTGACTCCTGAAGAGCTGTACAAAGAAAGATAATGATCGGTTATTTCAATTTTTAATGACATTGTGATGAATACCGGGTAGCCTTAGTTAAAAAGGTAGCTTAATTAGATATTATAATAAACCAACAAGACAAAAGTTAATTGGACTATTTGGGCTGGGCACAATGTAAGCCTTCGGCTCAAACGCGACATATTTCTTTATTTAGAAAATCGGAGAGAAAATCAGTAGACAGCTGCCATATTTGCTGTCCAAAACAGCTAGTATGACATAAGATGCACACAATCTTGTGCTGTATGGTATCATTTCTCTGCATGAGTAACAGGGAAGGAGCATTTGCATGTTGAGGTACGTCATTCAGCCTAAGAACATGTGGAGAGAGTGAGAAAAGTGATTAGATTTTACATAAAAAAATAAATATATCAACTGACATTAGTAACAATGTGCAATTAGTCTGGAAAAGCTGCTACTGACAGCAATTTATTAATGAAGTTTGGGAAATGCAGCCCATAGGTTGGATTAGTAATGCTTCACTGAACTCCAGATTCATCATTATGCTAATTAGCATGAGACTATTTTTATTTATAGGTATCTGATTCCATCAATCCACTGCCAGAGACTACATAAGGCAGTACAAAACATCTAACAAGATACATGGAAGATGATAGCTGAGAGGCTCATCATTTCCTCATCACCTTGTGCGTCATTGTGATCCTTCACTTTTCTCCAGCCACATCTCTACTTGACAGCACATCTCTAGTGTGGATACTAGTCCCCCATGCGTTGCTAAACTGTAAAGCTGTGGCTTATTTTGCTGAAACATTGCTAAATAGTCATGTGAACCGCATGAATGGTCTCTGTATGTACTCAGAAAGTTAATAACATACTGCTGTGCTCACGCATTGCCTGATGTATTTGGTGTTGAATACTATCATCCATATTTCTCCATGAAGGAGAGGAGGAGGAGCAATCACACCCTAAATAAATGTTCAATTGGAGTGGAGGATGGTGCTTAGAGGAGTAAAGCTAAATAGTGAACAGGCCAAAATACACAATTCAGTCAAAATATCATTTTCTGAGGAACATTAATAGAACATTCAGATTCTGACCAACATGTGAGTAATGCGAAAAAGGAGGAATTTTAGCTTTTTCCATATTTACACACATACAGGGATGGGCTTAAAAGTGATCCAAAATGTAAAACAAAAAGTAAATGACCATTCTGAGGCAACAAGCAGCTCATAAAAACATCCCCAAAAAATGAAAGCTATTCAAAATGGAGTTTTTGTTACTAAATACAGTACACAGACTACTATATTTAAAAAATAATTAGTGCATGTGCTTTTATACACATTTTTTTAATAATGCCTAATGACAGAAAAGATGTTAAAAAAAACAAAACAACAAACATCAGAGATTTAGAAGAAAGGGATTTTAATACTTTTTAGATCATTCATTCTAAATGTAAGTATATTTTTTGAAATGTATGAAACCAACATTAATACAAATAATAAATTTCTAAAAACAATTTAAAGTTTGACCCACATACAGCAATGTGCCATAGAGCTCATAGGCCATATTCTGTGTGCTGCAGAAGTTGTAGAGTTACAGCTACAGTCTCTGCCATGACAAAGAGCACATATAGGTCTGGGCCATACCAAATTACAAAAGGGAGAGAAATATTATAAGACAACTTTCAGTAATACAAAACAAACTTAATGATAGACAAAAATTTAGATAAACATACAAACATAACCATAACTGAAGTAATACACAAACAGACACTTAAACATACAAACAATTTTAAAAAAAGAAGAAGGGACCCTCCTTTTTGACTGAAATGGTATAATCCAATTTCCCTCCAGAGTGGTGAAGCTAAAGCCCACTGCTCTGTTTGCCTCTCAATGTGGAAATGCTGCAGTCATTCCCACAAGACCAGAGCTGCAGTGAACAGCTTCATTGTATCTTTCTGTTTTCAATACATCATGTTTAAAATTGCTTTATCCTGTGTTTATTTGAAAATGAAATTATTACATAAATTATGCATTAAACAATTAAAGCATGCAAAACAGTGTCCTAATGCATTATATGTGAAACAAACAAACAAACAAACAAACAAACAAAAACAAACATAATTATTTGAAGAAAAGTTTTTTCAGTGACCATGTAACAAAGAATATGCATATCATGCAAAAATTGCTTTGAAAGATGAAGGCAGAAATGTGGGCAGAAAACATCAAGAGAGAGAACTGTAAAAGGAGTATGTCCTGTAGCAAGAAGCAATGGTGAGGACAGAAGAAAGAATGAAGGAAGACAGAAAAGGGAAATATTGCAGCAAAAAAAAAAAAAAAAAAAAAAAAAGAAAAAAAAATGTTTGATACAGAAAGGGTGAAAAGCACATTGAGTTGGCCTAAATTCAAGAAAGTGTTTAAAAAAAAAATAAAGTCATATTTTTATTTGGCAGTGATGCGTTCAATTCTTTTTTTTTTTCTATCAAAGAATCCTGAAAAAAAAAATCTATATAAAGTCTTTTCACATGAAGGGTGGAAGTAAATTTCTCACAACCAGATCTTGACTTTTTCTTCCACATGCAAAAAAAAAAATAAAAAAAAAATGTTGCAATCATCATACTTATACATCATACATAATACTCAAAAAGCATGGCTAAGATGCTGCAAGGAAGCTGACCAGGCAAGAACAGCAGTCGCAGGATCTAAGGGAACCTCACGTGACAATATTACTGTTTTTACTATATATATATATATATATATATATATATATATATATATATATATATTATATATACACATATACACTCACCTGCCACTTTATTAGGTTCATCTATTCAGTTGCTTGGTAACACAAATGGCTATCACATGGCAGCAACTACATGCATTTAGGCATCTAGACGTGAAGACGACTTGCTGAAGTTCAAACCGAGCATCAGAATGGGGAAGAAAAGGGATTTAAGTGACTTTGAACGTGGAATGGTTGTTGGTGCCAGGCGGGCTGGTCTGGGTATTTCAAAAACTGCTGATCTACTGGGATTTTCACGTGGCGTAAAGAAAATAAAAAAAGACAAAAGTAACTCGAATAACCACTCGTTACAATCAAAGTATGCGTGTGGCTGAAAATTCATGATTAATGTCAGAGGTCAGAGGAGAATGGGCAGACTGGTTAGAGATGATAGAAAGGCAACAATAACTCAAATAACCACTCGTTACAACCAAGGTATGCAGAATACCATCTCTGAACGCACAACACGTCGAACCCTGAAGCAGATGGGCTACAGCAGCAGAAGACCACACGGGGTGCCATTCCTGTCAGCTAAGAACAGGAAACGGAGGCTATAATTCGGAGGCTCACCAAAATGGACTATAGAAGATTGGAAAAATGTTGCCTGGTCTGATGAGTCTCGATTTCTGCTGCGACATTCAGATGGTAGGGTCAGAATTTGGCATAAAGAACATGAAAGCATGGATCCATCCTGCCTTGTCTCAATGGTTCAGGCTGGTGGTGGTGGTGGTGGTGTAATGGTGTGGGGGATATTTTCTTGGCACACTTTGGGCCCCTAAGTACCAATTGAACATCGTTTAAACGCCACAGCCTACCTGAGTATTGTTGCTGACCATGTCCATCCCTTTATGACTACAGTGTACCCATCTTCTGATGGCTATGTCCAGCAGGATAATGCACCATGTCACAAAGCTCAAATCATCTCAGACTGGTTTCTTGAACATGACAATGAGTTCACGTTACTCAAATAGCCTCCACAGTCACCAGATCTCAATCCAATAGAGTAGCTTAGGGATGTGGTGGAACGAGAGATTCGCATCATGGATGTGCAGACGACAAATCTGCAGCAACTGCATGACGCTATCATGTCAATATGGACCAAAATCTCTGAGGAATGTTTCCAACACCTTGTTGAATCTATGCCACAAAGAATTAAGGCAGTTCTGAAGGCAAAAGGGGGTCCAACCCGGTACTAGCAAGGTGTACCTAATAAAGTGGCCAGTGGATGTATATATATATATATATTAACCAAATATTTGCAGCCTTGGTGAGCATGAGAGACTTTTCTTCAATCTTTAACTGGTAGCAACAGGTGAACTGTCATCTCTGAGACAAAAGATTTTGCAAGTAAATGCTACAAATGCCAAGAGTGTCTACAAATGCTTACTCATTTTCAATTAACTTGCCAACACCATCTATGAATATGTAAATAAGACTGGTTGATTAATCCCTGAGCTCAACTGCACTAATTAGCCCATAGTCCCTGAATCCAACTGTAGAGTATTTAACTGAAGGAAAGACAGTCCAGATGAGGAGAGGAAAAACCAAACAGTACAGTAATTAAAAATATCATCTCTCCTGAAAGCATCACAGGTTAATTAGCCTTGCAGCGCTGCCCGATGCCTCACGTGACTGTTGACAGAGAGGTTTTAAAGATGCTCACAAAGCGACAAGGGTCCTATGAAGTTAATCAAGGGATGACAACTTTCATTTACACTTCTAATTACCAAGTATGTTAATGAGCATAAAACAGTTTTATGCAAGTTTAATTTGTCCTCTTGCTGCAATTTAGATGATTTATTTCATGCAACACAACGAATATTAAGTATTTGAATATTTATTTGTAGAGGCAAATTATTGTCAAAAACAGGGTTGAAATGTTATGTCAGTTAGCACACAGTTTGAGAGAACTGAAGTAAGGATCTATCCCCCCCCCCACACACACACACACCTACACAAACACACACACACACACACACACATATTTAATTATTGTTTGTTGAAATAATTAACTCCTCCATTAAAAGCTATAACATTTACAATTATCAATGTTTGTAACTGAATTCATGAAAGTGTAAACTTAATTTGCTTTTGTGGTCTCTGATTGCTAGTGATCCCTGATGCTTTGGGCAATAATTGCAGGGATGGTAAGAAGGAGAAAGGATGACGGCATACTCATAACCGGAGGTCAATTTTCACTGTAATAAAGCCGCATGACTCAGAGGAACTGACTGCAGCACAATAGACTGAGAGCAAGTGTTCAGATAGACCGGGTGTGAAAAAGACTGTGCATTATAGAGGTCACCGTGATTTTGCCAAGTAAGACATGTTCCTGGATCAACATTTCTGTTGATCCTGGATATCAACATTACTGTCCAAAAATATAGACCTAACCCAATCCCTACCCCTAAACCTAATCCTACCCATAATTTATTCCTAAAATCAGTGGGAAATAATGGTGAATAACAAGGGTGTACAAGCATCTAACCTTGATTGTAAGCCTAAAACAGGCATTTTTTGAAAACTCATCCCTCAATTCTGATTGGTTGATTGGAATGTTGTTCCAGGATCATCAAGGATGTTGATCCAGGAGCATGTTTTGAAATCATGTTCACCGTATGATAGCTTAGCTGTGGCACCAACATACTCTCATCTCAGTCAAGAAGGCGCTTCATTTATTTCACATTTTGAGTGTTAGTGTGTTTTCATGAGGACAGAACATAAGAGTGAGAGTGTATATTAGTATGTGTGAAATTCACAAACACACTGATATTACGCACTGAACAAAGGGAAATTTCAATCAGGACCACTTCCGTCAAGTATATTTATGACAATTATATTGCATACAGTTAGTGTTGGCGGTATGGTTATGTTCTGGGCAAGACTCCACACGCCTGTCCATGCAGCCATGCTTGAAAAGAGCAGGGAGAGCAGCAAGACAACCCCCCAGAACAGAACCATTATATGCATACATAATTACAATTCACAATTACATGAGTTGTAAAGGAAATGTGATGGAGACTGCTTCCAATGAAGAGACTGTAAAGAAAGAACAAAGTTAGATTGGATTACAGGTTCAGTTGGTGGAGTTGGGGTTGGAGGAGGGAGTTAACTGCAAGCAGCGATGCGACGGAAGAGACGCTGAAGAATGGGAATTTAAATAGACCGCATGTGATAGGTGTCAAGACTGGATTGGTACACGTCAGGAACAGCTGACTGTCAGCTGATGCAAGCGTGACAAACGTGGCCTGACTGAACTAACGCAATGCTGAATAACGGTGTTGTTTATTTAAAATTCATTCTTTTATTGGTCTAATTAAAACATGGTTTCTGGTTTAAAGCCAGTTCATCTAAAAGCACATAACACTTCCTATAGAAAAAATTAAAATAACGAATTTTGATTATTTTTTTTTAAATGGTATTTTGTCTTAACATCAGTGTGTTGATATGCGTAACACATACTATAAAAAATTAATTTATTGGAGTACATTTTACAAGAAAATATTAATTCAGTTTGTCTACTGAAACCAGCAGTATTTTTTAGTACATAACTTTTTTTTTTAAAGTAAATAATAAAAAAATTAAACAACATTCAAGTCTTTTAAAACTGATATTATTTATAAAAATTAAAATGAATTAAACATTAGCTAACAACATGTTTTCAATTTTTATCTTAAGTGAAAATTGTACTTACGTATTATAGCTAATTTAGCTCCTGTTTAAAAACTTGTAAATAATTGTAAAAAGTCCCCAGAAATATTATATTTACCTACAAGTAACATTTTGGTTAATGTCTAAAATATATGATTACTTTATAATAAACAATATTAAATTAAAATGTAATATATTAAAAACCATTAATATAATTTGAGGAAATTAATACTTTTTTTTTTCAGTGTGTACTCCAAAAAGAAGGTTTCTTCTCAAAAACACTTGCTTCACACAAACACATCCAACACAAACACATTCACAATACAACATAAAAATAAAACATAAGATTTTTTTTTTCATTATTTTCTAAGCACATATTCCCTCAGCAACTGCTTGCTGCTGCTTCAAGGCAGGTCTCACAGTGAGGTTAAAGTTCACACGGTTGGAAATCTTATTTTTCTTATTTTAAGAAGGATCTGTTCATGACAGATGGACAGAGAGCACAGAGTGTGCCCTTGTCTGATTGCCACGCAGCCAGTCAGATTTCAAAGACAGAGAGACCAACACCATATCTGAAGCAATGACACGGAACACCACCTGCCTGAGTTTCTTTGTATTCTGTTCTCCACCGCTTCTGTCTGCACTCCGTGTCCCTCAAGACAGTCCAACATGCTCAAGTGTAGCTCATTCACATAATATTCCAGCTCTCTGGAATTCTTGATACTGAATTTCAGCAGTCAGAAATGTCCAAATATTCATCAAGGCCAATTCATCATTATTGCCCAGTGATATATTAAAGTTGAATATATTGTACATCCTGCACTCACATAAAGCAAACCTCAGTTGCATGATTATTTATATCATTGCAAAATGTAAACTATATTGTCGCACATCTCTATGAAGTTGGGCATATAAGTATATCCAACTTTATCTGCATGCATACATAGACAGTCCACACAAATCTCACCTGCTTGATTGTTTGTGTTGTCATAAAATGTAAACTATATTATCACATTTTATTTTTAGAGTTATCTCCTAAATAAGGTATTATAAATGTTAACATCATTTTCAACAACTGTATTGTGAAAATCGAAAATAAATGTGACTTGGTTTGATCTAATGGAATGTTATTAGTTTACTTACCTGGGTAATTAAAACCGGGGCTACTTTCACGTCTCTGATATGACACCATGCTCTCACTATCTCTCATTTTGTACAAATGCAAATGGGTCATCTTGCATCTCAGTGAAATGATTTACTTTATTAATTTATTAATTATTTGTTGCATAGCTGTGTAATTGGCTAAATTTACAATCAGGTGGTTATTATTGCTAAATCAACTGAAACAAGACCCCTGTTGTGGTTGTTTTTTGATTGTTTTGAAAATTAGATGCTTGAAAATATAGTATGTGTAGAACTGCTGTGCTGATGAATCAAAAAGATGGCTGAATGTGTCTTTTCTGTTTGATATTCCACTAAGTGCATCACACCAGTCTGCATAATGACAGAAATTCTACATTAAAAAAGGGCATCAGAACTCTCACAGCAGAACAGAATGTAAATGTATTTTTTTATGTTTTATACAGCTGCAAAACGACATTGTTCTTACCTATTTATTCATTAAACACTGTAAGACTGAGCTCAGCTTGAATCTATTAGCTACATGACCTTGGGGAAGCACACTTCTAATTTTTCAAACTTTAGAGGACATTGCCCCAAGCCTGTCCACCCAGAGGGCTGAAGACCACTTGGGATTGCCTTATTCCTGAAATTTAAACGAAGTCCTCTAATGAATCATTAACTTTCAATTATCACCAGTCATTTTAGCAGTAATTATCAGACAAATCATATTAGATTTGGTTCACCTCTAATTAGTTTGTAACAGATCATGCTCTTCTTTCTTTCTTTCTTTCTTTCTTTCTTTAATATGGTTTCCTGCTCAGTGGTATAGCTTAAGGGTGAGATAAAGACACAGTGCATTACATTAATAACCATCTGAAACAATGATTCTTTTATTTTTTGAGTGTGTAGTGCAGCTGTGTACTGTTTTACACAACAGAGGTGAATAATCTTTATTTAAAACAAACTGAAATAAATTGTAGATAAATCTGCTGTTTCAAACCCATGGAATCTAAACATATTGCTTATGCGTCACTAAATAAAACTGGTTTCCATGGAGAAGAGTTTTCTTTGTACTGCTTACTGTAGTCCACTGTCATTCTCCAGAGACTTTTGAGCCTTAAACAAAACAGCCCTCAGCAAGCTCTTAATGTAAATTCAAGCTTAACCTTTCTGCATTGAAGAGACTGAGGGATTAAATTCCTTTTTTGTTCCTTGTTTATACATTTACAGTTTTTTAATGGCATTGGTTTAATTCTCAATAGTAAAATCATACATTGAAGTACTGTGTAATATGAATTAACTACATGTACTTACTACATGGTTAGGGTAAGGATTAGGGTTTGGCTTAAGGTTACTTGCATGTAATTATGCATAATTATTTGTCATTATAATAGTAAGTACATATAATGTGTAACACAGTATTGATCTTTCCCAGTAAATTTTACCTATACTGCATCTAAAAAATCTTAGTGTGATACACAATAGCGTTCAGCTATGGACTACCATGGGGAAAAAAAAACATATAGCATAGCGTCAGTTCTGGCAGGTCACATTAGTCAAGCTTGCATCAGCTGATACACGTCTACCTATAGGGGATGCGACACCAATCACAGCACTCATATGTAAGGTCCTTCAGTATTATCACCAGCTTGTGTTGCTCAATAGCTTATTACCCTCCTCTGTCCCCAACTCCTCTTCTTGTCAGACAGGATTCAGCCTTCTGATTCTCCTCGAATCAGACTACTTTCAAAAGGTTACATTAATTTATTGAACCTAATGATATCTGCAGCACATTTATGTTGGTTCTGTTCTGTTACACTGGGGGGTTAATGCTGCTGTTAATGTAAACACAGCGAGTCTCTTCCATTACAAACCTTCATATTGCAATCTTATAGATAATTACCCTTTATTCTTTAACAACAACAACAAAAAAGATAAAGATTCAGTTTTTTTAAATGTGTCAAAGACAGTTTGTCACCTAATAGTTTTACCATGTTATTGTACAAGTGTGTCCACACATTCTGAGGTTGTTTGAGGTAACTGACTGGACTATTGCTTGTTGTGGATATGACTTAGCAAAGAAATATTTCTAGTACTTAGATGTCTATTTTAAGTGTTTATTCAGGCTACAATTTGAAAAAGCAGATACAGAAGAAATGTGCCAGCAGTTAATAAAATCTATACAGAAAAAAAGAAAAGAAAAAAAAAAACTTTGACCAGTCTTGTACAAATTAATTAAATTCATGCAATATATTTCTTTTCCAGTTAAGGACAATTCCTATACACAGTTAGCATCCTACTTTTATTAGTTCACTTTCAATTTCTTCCTTTAGCTGTTGCCAAGGACACCACCTTTACAAGATATACAAAAGCTGAAAACACACTGATCAATGATAAAAGAGTGACCTAGATAGATGAAAATATAAATGTATATCTTCTGACTTTGGTTCAGGTTTTTATTGAAATATTTTATAAATAAATTTGTTTATCAATACAAACTGTTACAAACCAGTTTTCAGGGGTGTTAGGCCTAGACCTCTGGTGTCAGTGTTGGTAAATGTCAGTGAACAAGCAGGTCAGCGTGTGGGTTGTTGGCATGAGAACTTTTACATTAGAGCAGACCTGGAGCAGGCAGTTCAATTCGTTATGTGTCAGGTCAGTTAGACCCTGCAGTGCTTGTGTGAATATGACCCTCTGATTCAGCCTCCCTAGAGGCTAAGGTGGAGAAGTAGAGGGGAAGATACATTTTAATGAGGCAGCAAGGCAATAATTTTTGTGAGGGTTTCTTGCAGTGTGTCACTGGTGCTCTAGTCTCAGCCTTAGACGTCACGCCCACGGACCATTGGCTAAACGTCTGTTGCATATGGGACACAAAAGTGGAAACACTTCAGGAGTGTCGAAGTCGTCATCGGATTGGTGGAATTATACAGTTTTTCCGGGAGACGTATGTGTCGCGTTCTTTAACGTTCCACCAGGAAACAAAGATGCCATGCTGCCAAAACCCCTCACGAAAGAAGAAAGGCGCCATGTTTACAACTGTGACGACGGGCGCTTAGGATTAACTAAACACTGGAGTTTCAAAAGTATGTGAAATATTTAAAGTTTGTGGCATAGTATCTTTAAAATAAGTCTGAGAGTTTTACACACCGGTCTGTTATTGTGGCAACATTTCCATGCCCTGAAACGTGACTCTGAAACAAAACGAACTGTGATTGGTTGTTTGACATGTTGGTCAAACGGCCTCATTGGTGGGCCATGGCCAGTGAAAGCTCCCATGAATTCCAGACCTTCAACCGGTGGGCCGTCAGTCTGAACATCTGGCTATGCGAGACTACTGGTGCTCCAGCAGATCTAATGATGGCAGCCTGGATAAACACAGGTGAGGCAACAACAACAGTCTAGTCATATCTTATCAATACTATTGAGCCTTTATACACATTGTGCCATAAATACTGTTTTTGATAACATTGACAAAATCTAGGGGGAAAAATGCTGTGGTGTTCTCTAAGTTGGAAAGAACGCATATACAGAAACAACATACAGTAAACAACATACAGAACTACCACATTTTGCTATAAGATAGATCCCAAAATATAAAAACCTCTATTAATATTCTTCATATTCCATATAAATACCCCTCTAAAAAAATTATGATGCCATATACAGGTCCTTCTCAAAAAATTAGCATATTGTGAAAAAGTTCATTATTTTCCATAATGTAATGATAAAAATTAAACTTTCATAAATTTAAGATTCATTGCACACCAACTGAAATATTTCAGGTCTTTATTGTTTTAATACTGATGATTTTGGCATACAGCTCATGAAAACCCAAAATTCCTATCTCAAACAATTAGCATATCATGAAAAGGTTCTCTAAACGAGCTATTAACCTAATCATTTGAATCAGCTAATTAACTCTAAACACCTGCAAAAGATTACTGAGGCTTTTAAAAACTCCCAGCCTGGTTCATTACTCAAAACAGCAATCATGGGTAAGATTGCCGACCTGACTGCTGTCCAGAAGGCCATCATTGACACCCTCAAGCGAGAGGGTAAGACACAAAAAGAAATTTCTGAACGAATAGGCTGTTCCCAGAGTGCTGTATCAAGGCACCTCAGTGGGAAGTCTGTGGGAAGGAAAAAGTGTGGCAAAAAACGCTGCACAACGAGAAGAGGTGACCATACCCTGAGGAAGATTGTGGAGAAGGACCGATTCCAGACCTTGGGGGACCTGCGGAAGCAGTGGACTGAGTCTGGAGTAGAAACATCCAGAGCCACCCGTGCACAGGCGTGTGCTTTTGAACCAGAAACAGCGGCAGAAGCGCCTGACCTGGGCTACAGAGAAGCAGCACTGGACTGTTGCTCAGTGGTCCAAAGTAATTTTTTCGGATGAAAGCAAATTTTGCATGTCATTCGGAAATCAAGGTGCCAGAGTCTGGAGGAAGACTGGGGAGAAGGAAATGCCAAAATGCCTGAAGTCCAGTGTCAAGTACCCACAGTCAGTGATGGTCTGGGGTGCCATGTCAGCTGCTGGTGTTGGTCCACTGTGTTTTATCAAGGGCAGGGTCAATGCAGCTAGCTATCAGGAGATTTTGGAGCACTTCATGCTTCCATCTGCTGAAAAGCTTTATGGAGATGAAGATTTCGTTTTTCAGCACGACCTGGCACCTGCTCACAGTGCCAAAAACCACTGGTAAATGGTTTACTGACCATGGTATTACTGTGCTCAATTGGCATGCCAACTCTCCTGACCTGAACCCCATATGAGAATCTGTGGGATATTGTGAAGAGAAAGTTGAGAGACGCAAGACCCAACACTCTGGATGAGCTTAAGGCCGCTATCGAAGCATCCTGGGCCTCCATAACACCTCAGCAGTGCCACAGGCTGATTGCCTCCATGCCACGCCGCATTGAAGCAGTCATTTCTGCAAAAGGATTCCCGACCAAGTATTGAGTGCATAACTGAACATAATTATTTGAAGGTTGACTTTTTTTGTATTAAAAACACTTTTCTTTTATTGGTCGGATGAAATATGCTAATTTTCTGAGATATGAATTTTGGGTTTTCATGAGCTGTATGCCAAAATCATCAGTATTAAAACAATAAAAGACCTGAAATATTTCAGTTGGTGTGCAATGAATCTAAAATATATGAAAGTTTAATTTTTATCATTACATTATGGAAAATAATGAACTTTTTCACAATATACTAATTTTTTGAGAAGGACCTGTATGTACATAAATTGACAGTCACCACTGATAAGCTACTACTAAATATTGTTGAAACCCAAATTTCTGTAAATTTGCTTTGCAATGATCTGTATCGTAATAAGCACTATACAAATAAACTTGAACTGAAAATACAGAACTGTAGAAACCCTGTATTTCTGCTAACCTTTATGCATCTAAGAATCCCTATAACTGCTCTGATAAGTGAGTCATATGACATTTGAAATTTTTTTGAAACAAAATGTGAGGAGAAACGGAAATGCCACTTGAGCAATTTATTTAATGTTTGTCAGAGTTGCACGGTGGATGATAAAAAGGCAAATAGTCATGCATGAATAAGTGTTTGTTTACAGGAAAGGATGACAGCATATGTTGCCTTCTTTCTGATGTTGAAAGTGTTAATCTTATTCATTTTAATTACAAAGATGCTAAGGCACAAGAACTGTTGCACTCTTTTAAATGAAGCTCTCACCTGCCAAGAAACACAAGTGGTTTGTTTTAACTTGCCTGTCAGTCTTGGAAAGCCTCCTCTTATACCCTTTAGCACCTCAACTAGTCCACTTTTCTATTTGGGTGACAAAAAACTTTTTCCTTTTAATTTAATGCAGATCATTTGCTTTCTATATTAAATTGTCAGATATAAACAGCTCAATAAACGGAGGCTAACCCAAGCTACGTCCATTATAGTCATTAAATGCACCTTCTTTGTTAAACTTTTTTTCTTAATTTTCTATTATTTTAACCAACTTGAGATCTGAGATTTATTTTTATTTTTATAACAAACATATTCCATTAATATTTGACAACCAGTGTCCAAATGTTCCTTGTCACAACTTTGTTATAATATATCTATAGACTTATAATTTAAAAACAACTTGAATGTAATGTATAAATTCCAATATACCATATATATTGTCACTGCATGGGGGTGGGGGGTGGAAAACACATTGCCTGATTTAGTCATATTGCTGTGTTGTTGTTTTTTTCTAAACTTTTTATTTATTTTTTTGCTTTTCTATTAATGTAAATGTGCACATGTAAATGTGCAATCTACTAGATTACATTTTGCAGGGCAGATGTGAACCAATCAAGCATGCTTTGCACATGATTTAATGGGGAGAGTAAAAAGGTTTTTCTTTTTTTTTTTAACAACATGATCAAAAGGGGAAACTTGATAGTGTTTAAAGTGCAGTTACGTTGGGATTTAGAATGGTTTTAGTTTTTTCACTGGGTTACCATTGTGGTAAAAAGTGCAGCTTTATAAAATAAGAGCGGTTTATATAGGCCATATTTAAAAAAAAAATTGAATGTATTAATCCATATAAAATCATTTTAAGTCTATTTAATTGTGTCATTTAAAATAATCTAATAACAAACCTAAGAGAAGATGCTGTTTCTCTCAGATTGCTTTAGCAGTTTTGACTAAATTAGTCAAACCAACATGATTGTAAAAAAAATCAGCTAATGACTACACATGTGGCACACTATACAGTGGTTCTGGGAATCTATAAGTCTATACATTTTCAAAGATACACAAGGGTTAGAAGCTGAGCCTCGAGAGGGTCTTGCAATGATTTCTGCAATGGGTGGTTGCTTCTTGATTGATGTCTTGTCTTCTCTTCAGTCCAGCTTATAGTGTGAGAGCTGGCTTATAAAGAAAAAAAAAATGAATCGCTTTCCAATAAGGCAGACAGAGGCTCCACGTCCCATCTATTTCACACCTGACTAGTGTATCCAAGACAGGCCATTCACATTTTCTGGAGCAGAGGTTGTTAGTATGGCCTTCCATGAAAGCACCATCTGTCACTGTGCATCTCTTGAACATACACATACACATTTATTTCAAAATGTGTGTCACTATACCACCTCCCTTAGCAGTGCGGTGAGTATATTTCATACATTGATCCTTCATATAATAGGTGACAGAGTGCATGCCATACACATGTGCACAGATGTATTTTGAGACAAACAGGCTGACAAATATGTTAACTTCTTGAAGAAAACAGTTTTCTCTGCATGAACAGAGAATGTACAAGCATTGGAGAAAAATCTTCACCTTAACTGCCTTTTTACACAAACTTGTTCACAGAAGAATGGATATGAAGGCAAAAATACTGCTGGTATACACAAATGGGCAGTCGCTGAAAGATATGTAAGGGATAATGTATAGACTTTTGTACCATGCAGATGGGTATTCTGTTATAATGACCAGATGACTGTTCATTATCTAATCATAAAATAATATTACAATCTTAAAGGAATTTTCCATATGCGTTTTTCAGAGGTGTTTTCCCAATGCTTTGAATAACACATTGTGTTGTGTTTTGGGGATAAGTCATGATGAATGTTGCATGTGCCTTTGTATTTTTTTCACACACAAGACTATTTGATTGTTCCAGTATCATTACATGGAATTCTTCCAGTTTACAGAATTAATCAAATGATGGAAATAGAACAAATACAAAATAGGTAATAAGGTGCTTGCACAAACAACCTATAGGGTGGTGTTTTTTTTTTGGAGGACAGTTTGCATAATCTACTCTTGGGTGCATTTCTGGCTCACAGAACGCAAAGGTTACCTCAGTGACCTGTTCCTCAATAAGATTAGCTCAGTGACCAGCAGCTTTTTATTATTTTAGTAATGGAAACACACTTAAAGTACCATGGACTTCAGTGAATTTAATTTATCCTCAGGGGAAGAGAAGCAAATGACTCAGCAGCCGCTTTTTCACATCTTTGACTACCTAAAGCTGTTTCCCGCCACTAAGTCTCATATCTTCTCTTCCCCATGTCTCTCTCTATCTCTTATTTAAAAACACACATGCTCCCTCTGTCTGCACACATCAAAGAGAGAGATAGAGATGATGGCAGAGAGAAGGAAGGACAGGGAGAGGGTGCTTCAGGTGATTTCCTGTATGTTAAGGCTACCTGCTGAGAGAGCGGTTCTGCTGGGTTAATCTATACAGATTTGCCATCTGCTAAATTATAATTTATTCTGCTCTTCTTTTACGGTCCTAATTTTATTTTCCTTAATCCCTTCTCTCACATTTAATGTTCCTACTCCCCCTCACCTCACAATATCTGCTCTGCTTTTTCACTAACAAGTCTTTTTGGTCATTTCCACTTTTTGTCTATATACAATTTTTTTTTTTCAAATCATTCCTGTTCCTTTTTTTAAAACATATTTTTCCTTTAACAATCTATCAGAGCTTTTATCGGTAAATTCTGATAGCTGGGCCTAGATTCATGTGTGAATATGAATGTAAACGAAAATAAAGAATGAATTCAGATTGGTTCATTCCTAAGTAGTAAAACAAAACTGGCAAGATGGAGTCTAATATAATGAAAATCATGATGCTCCAGGTACCTCTCTTCAGTATCCTTCAGAATAAGAGGATGCATGGTGTTTGGACATTGGATTTGTTATGCACCCCTGAAAAAAGACTTATAAGACTTATAAAAAGACGTATAATTCTTCCAAAATGAGACTCAATGATTCCTCCACTTTAAGTATCACAAATGCTATAGTGGACAAGTCTGTGAAATTAGGTCAGTGCTAATTGCTTTTGCAGACGCACAAGACATAAAACTGATGATGCTGTTTTGATGATTTATTGAGGATGACTGGTGCACTGACTCATCTCTAAAATCTGATTGCACATTTCCAACCCTACACACAGTCGAAATGAAGTTACATCGGTCTGATCCGAAACGCAGTGTAAAAGTGAATATCTGTAGTTGTTATCTTAAGTTTTATATGTCTCTGATAGTGCATACACATTCAGAAATCAGTGTTTAGGTTGATCATATACAGGCACAGTTTGTCATCTGTTCAATAGTTTTTACACCACATATGACACAGCTTGCATGAGTCTAAGATGGAGATGGTATTATAATCAGTCCCTGAGTTGAGAGCATGAGTTGAAATGCATGAATAGCTTAATTTTCCCTTGAATCCCTGCCACAGATTCATTAAAAAACACACTGAATGAAAAGGCCACTCTGCTGGTCTCCAAATTACCCTTGTTACAACCATTTAAATTTGCCCTTTTCGATGAAAGTTTTTAATTGCTATGTTTCGTTGAGGTATTACGATGAAAAAGCATGTGAAAAGCAACCCAAACACATTATTTTCAACATGTTTTGTCATATAGAAGTTTGCATTTTTGTTTTTTTTTGCATAAAGTTGTCTCATAGTTTTAGTATAGTGATTTTCCAGTAGGCCTAATTAGATGTGTGATTGTTGGGTTCTTTAAATTTTTTGGCTGGACCAAACTGTTTGGGAGAAGAGAATAGTGAAGACGATGACCCTGCATGACCCTCTCTAGATCCTAGATGACAGTTTACTCAAGAATTAATATTCAATCATCATTTACAGACCCCAAATCTTTGTTTGTGTTCTGCAGAATAAAGAAGTGCAAACACGTTTGGAATGACATGAGGGTGAGTAAATTCTCAGTTTTAAGTGAACTTTAATCCCATTTTCCCTTAAACTTAAAAGTTCTGTCTGTGTGACAAGCCTATTTGCTAGAAGACAAACAATAGATATAGAACACTAGACACAGTGACTACAGCTAGGACAAGCTAATTCTTTTTTATAAATTGTCCCTTTGTTGTTTATGTTCACCACAACAGAGCAACCTTGATGTGCATGAAGCACAGTCACAATGTTACAGTCACATAATCTTTTCTGTTATATGGAGGTAGACCTAGGCTACACGTTTGGAGGATATGCCTCTGTATTTTAATTTGAACATAAATTGGTGTGGTTATCTATATGGCATGTGAAAGTCTTCAATACATTTACAGGATATATTACATGCTACCAAATTGTCATCATGCCAAAGCATTAGTTACAGGATTTCACCTACCATTTGAAAACATGCCTTAAATTGTTTATAAATTAAATAATTAGTTGGTTCCATCGACCTGGTAAAACCCACAAATATGGCATCAAACTGGAATGCAATGATACCTTTTGGTATTACATTTCATACAACAAACATAATTTGTTATTGGATTATCGACTGTCTTGGGTCAAGAAGACATTGAGGAAATCGTTTCCTGTCTATTCTGAGTTATGAGAATCTCTGCTAGTTTTTGTGTTTGTCATATGAAGACTTTTTTTCTCCGATTCAATTAAGCCGTGTGGCCACTATAGGATTTATCATTTCCAGTTTAATGTGCGCGCTGGTCCCAAAAGGAAAGCGCGCGCTCAGGGAAAACCCAGCTAGACCGTGAGGAATAAAAAGCAGCTGTAACTGAAATTGGCTTCAGATTGAACTAATTAAATATTAATATAGATCATTGTGTGGAACAGAGCGTTAACGTGATCTACACTGCCTCCATGTCACTAAAATACAATATAAATTTTAACAACTTTTGTTCAAGACAGGTAAAAGTTTAAGCTTATCTTGATCATTAACAATAGTGCACAAATTACCGATGTTTGCAACATTTTCAGGAGTCAATTTTTGCCAACAGCTTAACGTCCTTAATAGACTGATTATGTGATCCTTGTAGCCAGAATTCTTCGGTATGCACGCAACACCCCTACGCCACACATTGGTTCAATCCACATGCGGTGTTGAAGCCTTGACTCGTGTATAGTGTGTTTTTGGATGAAGACGGTTTCAGGTGGGCAGAACAGTTGCGCTCTACAGCCAAAACCGAAGCAATCCTGCACTTTTGCAGCATCTTCGTATTCATTTTGTAATAAAGGGTGAGTATTAAGAGCTTTAGCAGACATTTGCTTTGTGCAAAGTGTAAATAACGCTATGTTAAGTGTGCTGCATTGGCGACATTTACCGAGATACATGCGGACTGTATGTTGTCCATATGCATTTCAAAATAAGTGATTTGGGGCAGTCGTTGCAAAATGTTTTTTTTTTTTTTTTTTTTTTTATACCGTCGTCCTTTCCTATAGGATGTAAAGCTCTGAGAAAATATTTGGGTGCCCTTAAAGTGAAGTGTGGACACCACGTTTTTAATGCATCACCTTTAAAGCCTTTGGGATTTAAATGTCATGATTAAAAGGCACATATCAGAAAAAAGGGAAGCAGACAGTTTCTGTCCCCAGTGGATGCAGTGGAACATTTGATTGCGAAGCCAGAAGTAAACACCCGTTATTATACCTTCATTATCGCTCTCGCTTTAATTTCTGAAATGTGTTAATTTGAACTTGGCAGGTTTGAAGTAGGTTGTTGTTGAAGTGAGATGTTTTCAGCACACCACTGATCGACAGCTTTCAGGGGATGTTGGGGTTGCTAGTCGCGCGCATTTTCTTAGAAATCAACGATTGATGCTTCAGCAACGCGCGAGAACCTCGCCTGAGTGACTTGAATCAGAGAGTTTACACTCATGCTGTGGGCATTCATCTACATAAAGCTCGCTTTTGTGCAGATAATAAAATAATTTCTTGGCACAAAGAACGTAAAACAGCAAGAGGAATAATCTCATGTCGTTTACAGTAGGTCCAACCACGTTTTTTAAACAGAAAATGTCAATAACTTAACGTAAAGGGAATAATGCGTCAATAATGAGCGAGTGATTAGATCTGCTCTTTAATG
The DNA here is from genome assembly GCF_018340385.1 of Cyprinus carpio. NCBI lineage: Eukaryota > Metazoa > Chordata > Actinopteri > Cypriniformes > Cyprinidae > Cyprinus > Cyprinus carpio. The sequence goes on along the minus strand of NC_056603.1, from coordinate 24,176,070 downwards.
TTATTATGTGGCGCATTAGACGCATCTCTCGCTGAACTATTGTCGTCCGTTCACAACAGCTCGCTTTAGAGTAAATCCATTGACTGAATCTCTCTCTCTCTCTCTCTCTCTCTCTCTCTCTCTCTCTCTCTCTCTCTCTCTCTCTCTCAGAAGTAGGTTTATTGACATGGTAAAACCTTTCTCTCTGTTTGTATGCAGTCGCTCCTCTCATCAGAACAAGTATAATTAGAAATGTAATGTTATCACTGTGTATTAATTGTGGACTCTTATTGCTGCTTACCGTTTTGACAAACAAAAGCACTATCCTATTACACAGTAATTCTGTTCAATAGCTGTCATAATTGCCCTCATTAAGTACTTTTGGTTTATCTAGACACCACAGACCAATCATATAATGCATTTGCATAATTTTATAACAATTAAAAATTAATTAGGCAGTTTATTGTCACTAGGTTTGTATTGTCTTGTTTCCTTAACCTTGTATAAGTACAGCTTGCCATTACTAGATCTCCTCATCTACTAAAACACTTAAAATCCTTGTCCTACTGGTTTTGATGGTCTTTAGGCTGGTTTCTCAGTCAGACCAGCTCAGAAAAATTCCTCAAAACTCCTATAAAATGGCAAGAGGACCCACTAAAATCATCAGACCTTGTTTAAGCTTTCTTTTCAGCAGGCTCTGGGTGTCTATGGATATGGACAATTAAATGTGCATGATAATATCCAGCGTATACACATCCATGAGTCAGACTTCACTGAAAAATGTAAAACCTAAATTTACCCATTTAATTCAAGTCAGATATATTCTATTTTATTTATTCAAAATAGCATAGACTATACTGATTGCAGAGACAACCCCCTGCGGCAGCTTGTGGTTATGTGCTGTGCTCGAGAGCATGATATTGACAGCACAGAATTGTGATCTCTGTAACTATTCAGTTCCTGCGTCACCTTAATTGGAAATTAACCTTGTGGAACCTTAACCATTCATCTGCAGCCACCCTGGGAACCAGCTCCTTGTCTTTCTAATCAGGTTGAAAAGTTAAATGTTGTTGTCAAATAAGGTTCAAAACATTAAGAAAAGTTAATGCAGGTTAATTGCTTGTTTATCACCCCCGAGGACATTGTTAAATATTGAGCCTAACAGAATTGAACAATCCATTAAAGAGTTCCAAGAGCATGCCTTATGTATAAAAGAGTATTTCAAAGTATATTGGTACACACGTTCTTTAGTCTCTTCTGTCTCTTTCTGTTAAGGTTAGTTTTCTCAAATATGAATATTATGTCATCATCTATTGTGTTCTACAGAAGACTTAAAGGCATACAGGTTCGAAACTAAATGATGGTGAGTAAATGATGACAGAATTTTAATTTTTTCAGTGGACTATCCCTTTAATATCTTACTCTGTCATGTGGCATGTTAAGTAAAAAAGACTCAGAAACTCTAAAACACAACAGAATGCGTTTTATCCTCTGAAGCTCGAATAGTCACAAAAAGCCAGAAATAAACTGTTATTTCATCTCACTCTTGTGGGAATGGCTATAAATGACAGGTGTCTTTATCTCAGCGTGTGTGTCCAGTGCCCTGGTTGATTTGCTGAGGGGAAGCTGTCAGAGATGATTACTTGAACACCACCAAAGACTGAGGGCATTTCTTGCTATACAGATTATGTGTTTAGGTGCATGTGTGTACAATTTCATGGCTTTTGGCACAAGCTAATAAAGGAGACGGAAGCGAAGGAGAGCAGGGAAAGATTTAAAGATGACATGAAGAGATGCAGAGAGAGAAGGAAGATGAAAGTGGGTGAATTTATAGGTAAAAAGGATGAATATTATCAAAAATAAGGGTAGGCAATTTTAGCAAGCCACTGTGACGGATGTTTCTGATGTATATCTTAGATCTTTTCCATAAATGTCATTTTCTCCTTCGAGTGACTGTGTCATACCAACAGCGTAAACACAGCTCAGCAGCACTGATAGAAGAAGAGCAGGAATCTGTAATCAGTGTTCCTCTGTGCTTGTGTGTGGTAATGAGCCTGTCGAGTGTGGACATTGTGTGTTTCCTCTCTGTTCCTCCTGACAGGACAGACTCCAGACTTACTGATGAGCATGCTGGGTAATGATATGCACTATGGGCAATCAGAGGTACGTTAATCAACACGAATGTCTTCTGACACCTCAGTAGTACCCTTTTGTCAGCAATCCCATTTATTTTCTATTTTTATGCTTTGTCTCTTTTTAGCCAAAAGAAAACAAGTATGATATCTGTGTTAGTTTAATTCTTTTCAAACAGAGGGCAAGCACACACAGCAATCAACAGGGCAGAAAACTCAAGCGTCTCATTGTTGTCATCACTGATATGACAGCTTGTAATATTCCCTTCGCTGTTGTGCTGCTGACAGGTATTTGATGTTTTGATGACTCTACCACTGAGCTCTCTTGACAAGCATGCTGGCCTTTGTACCCCTAATTGAGTTTTGAAGGCCAGCAGAGGTTTGATTTTGACACGCATAATCCAGGAACTAATGAAAATCAAAGCCTTTTTGCTCTATAAGAATATCTGTCTCTTTGACAGTCTCTGGTACAGCTACTTTTGAATGTACAGTAGATGGCTGTGCTTTTGGGATAAAGATGTTTCTTCCTATGGGATAGATCTTTAGCAGCTGGCATTATTGCAAAAAGGTCAATTTGAAGACAGGCAGTCAATTGAGGTCTCCGGTGTAACTTCAATTGCTACAAATAATTGAACCAAATCTGTTTCACAGGCACTTAGAACAAATTACATCTAACCCAGTGAAGGATATAAAACCTCAAGGACTCCATGGACCGAATTACAGACAAATAAATAATAAAAGAGCCAATTTATTATTAAGTCGAGTCAAAATAATAAAGAATGAGCTTTAAATCATTTTCCCTGTCAGGTTTCTATTGTACAGATGACTTGGGCGGCTAAAATAAGAGTAAGTCATATCATAAAAAGTTAGGAAATCTGAGCACAAAGTAGAAAGCCCATTCCATAGCCTAGAGCTGTTTTCTATTTCAGGCAGTGGCTAAATAAGACGATTTTGTGGGATGAACTATGAAATTTATTTATGCCCTTTTTTCTTGTGTTATAGGATGGAGGATGGCTTCTCACACCTTCAGATGTGTGTCCTGAGAACCTCTAAATTGCCGAAGGCTATAAACTGAAAATGATTATCAATGTGTGCAATCATAATGTCATCCATAATCAGTATGGCAGCACTTTAAAACGCCTACCTTTTCAGTGACCAGCATACAGAACTGTGAGCTAAAGGACAATAAGCTCACAAATTGTAGTGCCAAGAACACATGACGCCCACTCAGAAAATGAACTCTTGCAAATATTTTCAAATGAATGAACTTGAAAACATCTAACAAGAAAACCATGCCTGACCTAAAAAACAGTAAAAAATTAATCCACTCTGACATGGACATTTATTTTCACTTTGTCCTCTAAAGAGAACCAGCTATCTATTTGCATAACGTCACATGCTGCCATGACTCAACCCAACGTTACAGATCTCTCGGCAAATATCTCCGGAGGATCTGAATCGGGTAATCTGTACCGTCCATTTTCTGTGTTCAGTGTTCTCACGCTCACTTTGCTGGCCATGCTAGTGGTGGCCACCTTTCTATGGAACCTTCTGGTTTTGGTGACCATCCTGAGGGTGCGTACCTTTCATCGTGTACCCCACAACCTGGTTGCCTCCATGGCCATCTCAGATGTGATGGTTGCAGGACTGGTAATGCCCCTCAGTCTGGTTAGGGAGCTCTACGGCCGGCGTTGGATTCTGGGTCGGGCCCTATGTCAGGTCTGGATCTCCTGCGATGTGCTCTGCTGCACAGCCAGTATCTGGAATGTGACGGCCATTGCCCTAGATCGCTACTGGTCCATCACACGCCACCTGGAGTACACGTTGAAGACACGTAAACGAATCTCCAATGTGATGATAGGCCTCACGTGGCTGCTCTCTTCTGTTATCTCGCTTTCGCCACTCTTCGGTTGGGGTGAGACGTACTCGGAAGACAGCCTGGCTTGTCAAGTAAGCCAGGAGCCCTCATACACAGTCTTCTCCACCTTTGGAGCCTTTTACCTGCCCCTCTGTGTGGTGCTCTTTGTCTACTGGAAGATTTACAAGGCTGCCAAGTTCCGCATTGGCTCTCGCAAGACCAACACCATCACACCCATGGCTGAAGTCATAGAGGTAAAAAATAAAATGAAGATTATATAAGACTATATTTACTGTGGCAAGAATAAGTTTGTGAAGTGAACCCTTTGAAATATCTGGATTTCTGCATCTACTGCTCATAAAATGTGGTAATCTTTGATTAAATAGAGATAAACACAATCTGACACAAGTAAAAACACACAAATAATTGTTTTTTTCCCCCACACTTTTATTGAATGCATTGAGTAATTATTCACAGTGCAAGGTGGAGAAAGTAAATGAAACTTTGAATTTAATAACTTGTAGATCCTCCTTCAGCAGCAAAACCTCCACCAAACATTTTTTTTTGTAGCTGCTTATAGGACTTTTGAATGGTTTTGGACCATTCCTCCCCATAAATCTGTTTCAGTTCAGTATCCATGTTTCTGTGTTGTTTTGATAGCACAGCCCTCTTTTAGGTTATGCCACAGAATTGTAATCGGCTCAAGGTCAGGACCAAGGCATCTTCTTCTTTTTCAGCCACTCTTTAGTTTGTGATACTTGTGTGGTTTGTCATTGTCCTGTTGCATCACCCAGCCTGTTTGAAGATTGAAGCCATTAGCTGCTGTCCTGATATTCTCCTATAAAGTCTTAATACGCGTTATAATTAATTGTTCTCTTAATGAAACCATGATGCTCTGTCCACCATGCTTTACAGTTGAGATAAGGTTTTGGAGCTGGTGTTTGCCCCAATTGTTCACAGAGCATTTCCCCAAAACTGTTGTGGAACAAATACAAAGTTCTGTCATGAAACTCTAGATGGTGCAGGTTGATAGCTTCTAATTCAGTCTGACATAATCAGATCATTATTCACATGGCGCAGCTGATTGGTTCTAGTTGCATCAGCTGCCAATGAGCTTGCTGCCCAACATTCAAATACTTGGACTTGCTGTAGCAGTTCAGAAACCCTTCACCTTCCCCAGCTCCACATGTATATATCTGCTACTGGGCAATTCATGTATGATATATATGGGGGTTGTTTCATATATGTTATATGGGCAACAGTAGTATTTTACAGCAGCATGCGTATTGGCAGTAGCAAGTCTCAATACTTGCTCTGTCGAATCATAAGCATAGCAGACCCAAACAGCCAACACCAAACAAATGTAATATTAGTTAAACATTACTATGCTAAACTCTCCAAGAGTTGTCATGACAGAACTAAGTTGTCTTGGTTAAACATCAGAAAACCTCAGTTTTTATTGGCAGCAGTGGCTTCCCTCTTTTTATCCTTTAAGGAACACCATTCTTGTTCAGTTTTTTTGTGATAGTGGACACTTGAACAAAGACTTCTGTAGTTTGTAGAGTTTTTGGAGGGTCTTTTGCTGTTGTACTCTTGGGTTCTTTTTTAACTTTTTTGGGATTGCCCATTTTGTTCTTAGAGTCATCTGCGCAGGATGCTGGCTCCTAGGGAGGGCATCAACGTCCAGACTTTTCTACATTTGTAGACATTTGAGTCTCTTACTGTGGATTCATTAGCAATACTTTTGTATAGCTTATTCATCTTTTTGCATCTCTGTAATGCCTTTTCAAGCTATTAGGCTCTATCATACACCCGGCACAGTGCGGCGCGGCGCAAGTGTTTTTGCTAGTTTCAGCCAGACGCAGTTCTCATTTTCCCATCCTGTGCTGCATTGTTTAAACAGCAAATGTATTTGTGCCAATTTGTGCACCCATTGGTTTGATGGTCAAAAAAGAGGTGTGTTCAGGCACATTGTTGGCGCGTTGCTTTTTTGAGGAACCGTAAATAGATTGCATCATAGACCAACTCAAACCTGGTCTAAAGTCTGGCGCAATATTTTTTTCTTTGTTATTTAAAGAGCGCGTTAGTAATATGCGCCTATAGGAGGGTGCACAACGTGCATACACTTTGCTCATTACACACACAGGGACGCACAGCAGCACACAAACATTTTTAAAATGAAAAATTACATTCAGCCAGGTAAAAACTGAACTCGCCATGGCGCGAGTGCAACTGGCTTTTAAAGGGGATGGGAGATGAGACTCTGATTGGTTTATTGCACGTTACGCACAAAAAACACCCATTACGCATTAAGAGAATAGGGACAACCCGTTTAGACCATGCGCCCGGACGCGCCGACCATTTCCCCATCGTTAAACTAGAAAAAGTGGATTTGGACACGCCCTGAGTGCACCTGCGCAATGCGCTTTAGACCATGCACTTAGATTGTTAAAATAGGTCCCATAGGGATCAAGGCATGGTTCACACTAACCTATCTATTAGAATGAGAGCATATTTGTAAGTAACCAGACTTTGTATGCCTTTATTTAAAGGCCAGGACACCTGTGTGTCCCATAATTCCAATCTCATCTCCTTAACTGACTCCAATTAGCTTTCGGAGAAGTCATAACAGATTTTCACTGACTTTCACTGACAGCCTGCACTGTCAATGATCACACAATGTCTTCAATAAAATGTAAAAGAGTACAACTGGTTGTGTGTTAAAAGAGATTCTATAAGCAATAAATCGAGAAATTCATTTTTTTAAAGGGTCCTCTAAAGTATTCTTGCCACTGTGTGTATGGATAGATAGAGAGACAGATAGACAGACAGACAGATAGATCTCTATCAGATATAATGCTCTAATAAGCTGTCAAATTGACAGTTCATACAGGATTGTCAGATTCACTGTGTGAATCCGCCATTGAGAGTTAGTGAGGTGCCAAAGAAAGCAAAAATAAAGAGGGAATAGAAATGTTTGTGTAACAGTGTGAGATGCAGATCAAACATCACAGAGCTATTTTCTCAGAAGGTAGGCTCAACCCGCAGGAGCTGACACCTGCCCCACATTGACACAGTTCCCGCCCAACACACACATGCCCAGAGTGAGAGAAAAGGGTATAATTAGAAGCAGCTTCTCACTACTTCCTCACACAGAACATTCATTTATAAATATTAATTTCTGTATTGGCTTTTTAGATTCCCAGATAATGTTCATGTTCTAATTTTAATGGGCTCTACACTCAGTTTTCAACATAATTACATTTTAGTGATTAATTTCACATCAAATTACACCACATGACTATATAATTTAAACAACATCCTATCATTAATTTGGCATTCTCTGATTCAAATTCTCCATATATAAAGTTTGGATTAATCACAGTAACAATCTTGACTGGATGGATGCTCTGTGTCCACCCTCTTTCCTCAAGGGGAAAATCTTAAACTGCAATGTTAATGTAGATATGCAATTAAAGCCTAATTCCAATTATTTGATTCTTCTTCTGTCTCTCTTTTAATTCTATTCTTGTCCTTTCTTCTCTGTATGGCTCACCTTTTTGTTTTTTCTCTTGTCTGCATTGCTAAATTTATCCACCCTATGTCAGTGTAGTGATGAATAAAAAGTCACAGAGATCACATCTGATAGTAAGAAAGGCAAACTCCATAACAATCCAACCTATATTTTATTTTAAAACATACTTATAGACATAAGTATATACTGTATATACTGTAATATTCTTTTTTTAATTTAACTGATTTTATCATTTGAAATAGAAAAAGTATTCATTTGTAATATTAAAGAAAATGTACAAAAGAACATCTGCAAAAGCAACCAATACAATCAACATTCTATACAAACATTCAATGCAGACATCTTTGGGGTGGGTCAGATACCAACTGCCACTCCTTTTTCATACAGTTTGCATACACATCTTTAGGTTTTATCCAATTATTCTGAAATGTTTTCTTCCTCAACCTGTCCACCATCTCTTTTATGTCTTTTTCTACCTTTTGTATGCACTCAAACAGCTTCACACTCTCTCTTTTCATCTGTTTTCACATACTTAAGTCCATTATTCTCACTAACGTACACTGATCCAAAAAATCAATTAATTGCCTCGTTGCCTCCTTTATCTGTCGAAATGCACAAACAAACACACACATATACCCATTAATTGTGCTTTGTTCTGCCATAGTACTATGTGCACTCAACTACAGCCTTTAAAACAAAAGCTTCTATTTTAAAAACACAAGATGAAATACACAAACAGTTTTCATATAATGTTATACAGTTAGAGATTAAACATATACAGTTAGTTCTGGTGCTGTAATTTGATTGGATAAGCTGCACTTTAGTTAATAAATTAAATAAATAAAGTTAACTATTAAAGTTAATAGTTCATATAAAAGCACTGCGATGTTTTACTGTTTATCACTCTGCTTGTCTGTTTGCCCTGTTCTAGACTAGAGTATGTCAATGTTATGGAAGTGGAGTAGAGTGGTGCAAGTTTAACACGCTGTCATTCTGTGCGTTGCTTGGGAACACATAAAGCTTGATGCTTCTTTTGAAACTTTTTTTTGGCACATAAAAATCTGTGATATTGCTAAATTATACATGTTGGTGATTTGCTCACATAGAGAATGATCAGGAATATTACTAAAGACAATTTTCCAAAAGGGTGACTGTGGGGCAATTGAGCCAAATGCTTTGGGCAAGTAGTGTGTGATCCAGACAGTTCAGACTTCCTAACTTTGTGCAGTGACGGCTCGTGGGTTTTTTAAATAGAGGAGGCGCACTAATTGTATTGGTCTGGGGATCCCTCCTGATTATTATTGTTATTATTATTTGCTTAACCACTTTAAAATGGCTTTTTGGTTGCTTTTAGTCAGAAAACGTAAAGAAAACGACACACATAGGCCTACATTAAAAAATAAAAGTACTTAAAAGGTTCTTCACAGCGATGCCATAGGAGAACCATTTTGGTTCCACAAAGAACCATTCAGTCAAAGGTTCTTTAAAGAACCATCTCTTTCTTACCTTTTTATAATCTGAAGAACCTTCTTTCACCACGAATAACCTTTTGTGAAATGTAAAGGTTCTTCAGATGTTAAAGGTTCTTTATGGAAGCATTTAGACAAAAAGGTTCTTCTATGGCATCGTGAAGCACCTTTATTTTTAAGAGTGTACAGCAAGATAATATAATTTCACTTACCTGTCCTATCACTTGAAGGAAACATCCATCCCTTCTTAAAAGCCTGTGTTAAAAGAGAGCTGGCTGTTGTGCTATTTGATTAAGCCGCGACTGCTGTAGCCTATATCCAGCTTAGGCGTGTTCTCCCTTTTTTTGAAATTTGTATATATACTGTTTGAATGACAGCTTGGTAAATCTGTTGGCAATCAAATATTCAATATCGCTACTCATCATAAGTACTTCATACATTATCAGCACAGCAGGAGACGTTCAAACTAATAGCACGTAATTTACGTCTCTATGATGATTGGTTGATATGCCAGAAGGGAGGCAAGGCTCCTCTGTGAGGCTTCTTTTCTCAACACTCCTCATACCCTAAACTAAAAACTAAATGCTGAAATTACAACATCTTTTATCAGCGGAGGCACGAGAGCTCAGCTCTCCCCCGGCCTCCCCCTACCCTTCTCTATCACTTAGTGGTTGTAATTACATCAGCAGATTCGGCACATTTGTGATAGAAAAGCAGCGATTTCCAACTTCAGTAACATGTTTATGTTATTACAGTATTACAGCTGTGAAATTACAAACAAAAATACACATTCTGAGACATGAACTGAAATGAACTGTGAATTTTATTAACATTAAATCGTCCCCATTTTCATCTCAGAATGTTGGGGAAGCTGTGCCTCCCCTGCCTCCCCCGACGAGCCGCCACTGACTTTGTGAGCAAATACGGAAAATCTAAGTCTGTTTTATTTAGAAACTTCACACCTCTGCTTTCAAGGGAAATGATGTGAGACTTGTCACATAACAACATGTTGTAGAAGCTACGTCAGTTTCACAGAGCTGGGGAATTTTGGCTTTGTATTTTCCAGCATTAATGCATTTATGCGGAATAGACTCTGATTGTTTTTCTCCTTACTGTAATTGGGTTTCAGCGTTAAATCTATGATAACTGTGGCATTGCAACGAAAAAAAAAAACAGTGTCTTCTCGACATAGCGAATTCAAATAAACAACTGTTTTCTGAAGGCGGGCCAGAGCAGCTAGTAGGCGGACATTATGCAAATGTGTAACGTGCTGCCTTCATGGCATTTCATAATTACAGTAATTTCTTGATGACAACACGTGACTTTCGACTCTGAGCTGTTCATATCCTCGGACTCAGAATTATATTATGTGTTTCTATGGCAACACTATCAATGCCTAATTGGATCTGCAGTGGTCACATGGTACAATTCGGGGCTCTCAGAAAATTTCCAGTTTACTCTTTTACATTTTAATTAGGTTGTAATTACATGTTCTACAAGGAGGTGAATGCTTTTTACAAGATGGAATCTTGCAATTACAGTAATTACAACATGGCATGAATGCACCTAAAGTGACGTAGCAAAGTCATGGAAATAATGGCAGAACTACAAACAAGGCATTTCATGCAAGTGTTTTCTGTTGGAGAGATTAACTCCATTTGACATGCACTTTGTGCAGAAATGCAAACTGCTATATTACACGCTAAAGGAAAGGTAAAATCGAGAAAAGCATAGCGTGTGTCCTTTAAAGATCAGTGTTGTAAAAATGTGATGTCTAGACAGATATGTACAAAAGGAATTTTTTACTGCCTTACAAAGTTACACGGCTTCACTGTTTTTGATAAAATTTTGAATTATGAGATATGAATTTAACACTTCGTTTTCTACGAATCTGTGTATAGTTCATACAAACCCATCTGACACGGAACTGTTCACAGAGACTCAATTTTAACAAAATGTGTAGTTGCTGCTTTTTGCCCACCACGCAACATAAAGTGGATAAAGTTGATATAGATTGTAAGAAAGCTAAAAAAGTTGCCTGCTATCAGGCAATGATGAACCATTTAAGCTTTAATGTGTTTAAAGAGCAAATTCTTTAGTTTACTTTCAAATAGTTGTGTGCTTCATTAACACTACCAATACATATCTTCATCATCCTGTTTGTTTACTGCCAGGTTAAGGAGGCTGAACGACAGCCACAGATGGCCTTCACAGTTCGTCACGCTACTGTATCGTTCCAGACGGATGGCGAGACGTGGCGAGAGCAGAAAGAGAGGAGAGCGGCTCTGATGGTGGGCATCCTGATTGGTGTGTTTGTTCTCTGTTGGATTCCATTTTTCCTTGCTGAGCTCATCATTCCACTCTGTTCATGCGACATCCCTCCTGTCTGGAAAAGTGTCTTCCTATGGCTGGGTTACTCAAACTCCTTCTTTAA